>NC_137203.1:2610454-2682954 GCF_960531495.2 Zeus faber
GACAGGAGGGGACAGGAAGAGCAGGAGACAGGAAGAGCAGGAGACAGGAAGAGCAGGAGACAGGAAGAGCAGGGGACAGGAAGAGCAGGAGACAGGAAGAGCAGGGGACAGGAAGAGCAGGAGACAGGAAGAGCAGGGGACAGGAAGAGCAGGAGACAGGAAGAGCAGGAGACAGGAAGAGCAGGGGACAGGAGCGGCGTCTGCTGTAGTGGATTTGAAGTGTACTTTAGGTGCAGACCGCACAGTGTCTGCTTCTTTTTTTCTCGGCTCAAAAACAGTTTCACACACAAACCCAAGACGTGCACGTACCCACCAGGAAACACCTTCATTTACATGCAGACAGGGCTACGTTTACACACACACACACGCACACATGCACACACACACTGTGATTCTCAAATGGGTCTTGTTTTAATAAAAGATGCTCTGTTGCTTCTGGGCCAAATACATGCAGGTCATCATTTCTGCACGGCCAATGTATGCACACGCACACACACACCGTCCCAGCACACACACACCGTGCCAGCACACACACACCGTGCCAGTACAGCGAGTGGTGTTCTGCTGTCGTTGTTTAACCTTCAGTCGCTCTGCGGCTGCATCACAGCTGGAAGTCTGTTGTCAGGGAGCCTCTCCTCCTCCCTCCCTCCCTCTCTCTCTCTTTCTCTCTCTATCTCTCTCACTCACTCTCTCCCTCTCTCTCTCTCTTTCCCTCTCTCTTTGCGTCTTTTCCAACTGATCTGTAACGAAGCTCTTTGTGTAAAAATAAATAAATGTGTGAACGAGTATTGAGATCCGAGCAGCGGAAGTATCTTTCTCTTTCTCTCTTTCTCTCTGAAGCTGATTTAAAGGCTCCAGTGGATTAAAGGGCTGAGTGTGTGTGTCGTCCTTATGTGAGGGCACGTTTTGCCTAAAACAGACGTGCACATTATTGGGGAGGATAATGAAATACATCACCATAGAAACAGGAGGGAGCGGAGTCCCGTTTGAAAAGGATTTTTTATTGTTTTATTTTTGGACACATCTGCAGGAAGAGAAAATCCATCCAAAAAATAAATAAAAATAAAAAAGCAAATATGAGAAGATTTCCACAAATTCATTCTCATCAGTTGATATAATGATGCTCCACCTCTACCTCAACCTGCTCCACCTCTACCTCAACCTGCTCCACCTCTACCTCCCCCTGCTCCACCTCTACTCCACCTCCTCCTGCTGTACCTCTATTCTCCCCCTGCTCCACCTGTACTCTCCCCCTGCTCCACCTGTACTCTATGCCTGCTCCACCTCTACCTCTCCCTGTTCCACCTCTACCTCCCCCTGCTCCACCTCCTCCTGCTCCACCTCTATTCTCCCCCTGCTCCACCTGTACTCTCCCCCTGCTCCACCTGTACTCTATGCCTGCTCCACCTCTACCTCTCCCTGTTCCACCTCTACCTCCCCCTGCTCCACCTCTACCTCAACCTGCTCCACCTCTATTCTACCTCTACCTACCTCCATCTACTCTGCTGTTACTCTACCGCTGACTTGGTGGAGTAGCTTTAAAAGACACCTACCTATTTTTCAATGGCACCCCTTGATGCAATACGTCGATCTCCCAGCAACAAAAGTTCAACGTTTCAGGCTCTTTTTGGACACCAATCAGAGCACCATCCTGGAGCCTACCCCTACACTGAAACAGCACAGTGCTTCAAAGGCAGATCACTCAAAACATTAAAAAGGAACTCCTCCTCTGACCACTTTTTAACCATTTCTGCCCTGCAGCACCACTACCTCATGAAATGCATTCTCAGAACCGCGCCTTCTTCAGGGGGAGGACCACGGACCCCCCGTTGTCTTTCAGCATTGAACCTTTTTCCGGACTTAATCAATGTGAGACGGAGCCTTTGTGATCTTCTTGTAATGGAAGTAGTTTGTTATCCGCAGAACTTTGCAGGGAGGCCCTGAGCCGACAGCGAGATAAACAAAAGCGCTCCACCAACCCCAAAAGTCCTTCTTTAATATTTAATATTTAAAAGGTACCATGGTTTTGTTTTTTTTACAAGTTGCCTTTGATGTATTTAAGAATATCTTTGAATATTTTCTGCAGACAATGTCCCCTTGAGCCTTCAGGGGGGGCAAACTTACCGTATGCTAACAAAGCTTGTTGAGATCCTTTGTTATTCATACCATTATACTGAACAAAAGCAACATAATAAAAAAAGAACCCTCCGCGCTCCGCCTCACTCAGGGCCGGAGCTTCAGAGTGTCTGCAAAGATGAGGACCAAGTTCTTTGAAGGGAATTGGAGCCGGTCCTTGACTTGTCTTTTCTCATGTCACGGTCTTGGTACGGTAATATTTCACATCCTCTCGGCCAAAGTCCCACTCGCCCTGTCCTATTCCTTTAAGACATAAAACACTTGAATTGCGTTGCTTGGCAGAGGTGTAAAGTCCATCCTGTCTTGAAGATATTGGAGATAATGATATTGAGATACCTCCGGAAAGCTTGAAACACGAGGGAAAAGGTTGCAGGAGCGTTGTGTGTCCTGGCCCTCGGCCCCGGAGCCCCTCCAAAGGTGCACGAGAGAGACAAAAAAAAATTAAAAAAAAGCTCATTGGAAGAATTGGAATGGACTGGACCTTCTCAGGCCACATTCCCTGCGTCGCTGCGATACGGTTGCAGCAAACAACGCAAGCGCGGCCGCCAGGAAACTATTTGCCCGTCGCCGTTTACATAAACCAAAAGGTTTGCACAGGCGTGAGATGGTGGCATGTGGACGGGGCTGGAGCCTCTGTTGTTGCCTTACAGTGTTGGTCTCGAAAGATGTGGCTCTTTGTGCATATTAACTTTATTATCCCTGCAAACACACCAACACAGCGATCCTCACCCCCAACTCATCTCATGGTCTACGAGCGGCTTCCTTCCACAACCTTCTCCGAGCTGCCGACGGGCGGAGCTGGAAGCTCCCATCCGATCCCCCCACCTTGCATCCTCAGCACAGCCTTTTTTTTTTTTAACGCTGTGCCACGCCAGTAATGTGAAGAGTAAATATTATTTTATTTTCATAATCTCTTTTTGTTTTCGCCCCCCACCCTTATCTCCGGCGTGGAGGCCTCTCTTTGGCTTCCGCAGCCAGGGAGGCCGCCGGCGCAGGAGGGAATGTTGATACGGGGTTTAATGAAAGCAGCGTGAAGTGATTACTCTGAAGCTGCTCCAACACCAACACGGAGCAAACAGAGGAGGGTGTGACTCACCTGCACAGGTGAGGAGGGGAGGGGTGGAGGCGGGGGGGGTGGTGGTGGAGTGGAGAAGGGGAGGGAAGGAGGAGTAAAGGAGGGGAGGAGAGGAGGAGGGGAGTAGGAGAGGAAGGGAGGAGGTGGAGAACCAGGTGCACGGGGACTCACCCGCACGCATGAGGAGTTTCCTCCGTACGTCCACTTGTAACCGGCGGCGCTTCCATCCTCTCTCCTGCCCTGCACACGATGTGAGGTTTTCCTTCCCCCAGGAAGTCTGGAAAAGCGGGATCATCTGCCTCCATTTTATTCACATACGTCACATGTTGTTGTGGTCGTGTTCGCTGTAATCCGGCTTTTTGCGGCGCGACGTAATCCCTCCTAACTTTTTCCCATTTACCATAATCCCAAACAAAGACCGGCACCTGCGTCGCGGGTTAAACCCTCTCCCCCAACAATACACCACCATGGCTACTTTAACACACACACACACACACACACACACACACACATCCGCATTATCTTCCTGTCTCACCTCCCCGACATATGAGAGTTCAGCTGCCGTCTGATCAGATAGTCATCTACCGCCTGTTGGCTGCTCCCACATCAGATAAAAACCTGAGGGAAGCTTTGCATTTTCTACTAAGCACACACACACACACACACACGTGTGTGTGTGTGTGTGTGTGTGTGTGTGTGTGTGTGTGTGTGTGAAAATAATATCAGATAGCAGTTATTGGTTATTACAACTAATATATACTTTTTGGTGTTTTTTTAATTTCTCATTTTTAACTTGATGAAATATTGAAAAATGTGTTTGTGTGTTTGTGTGTGTGTGTGTGGCGTGGTGTGTGGTATTATTGAGATTTGAAGCCTTTTACAGTTAAATCCAGTTCAACATCAGCCTCCAACTCCTCCCCGAACGCACCACTTCCTGTGTTGGAGGGCTGGAGAGGGAGAGCGCTCAGGGCGGGGCATCTGCCCCGAGAAGCAGTCTGCCAACTGCTACACAGCAGCAGGAAACGGAGTATATTAAATACATCTACAATAAATATTTATTTGCTTTGTTTGTGGGTGGAGTTCTGCACCGGAACATCACCTTATACGGATGGGGGGGCGGAGCATACGGATGGGAGCGGAGCATACGGGTGGGGGGCGGAGCATACGGGTGGGGGGCGGAGCATACGGGTGGGGGGCGGAGCGTGGTTTTTACTTGTGAGCCTCCTCTCCCATGTTGTTGTTGTTGATGTACCGCTGTTGCCGTGGGGAGAGGAGGGAGGTTGAAAACAGCAGCGATTTCAATCTTCTTCAACAAACAGTTTGAGAAGAAGTTTTGTCTGAATGTCCTCCAACGGTGTCAGGACTTATTGTGCGGAGAACTTAAAACAATCTTTGTGATTTCGGCTCCTTACTGGTTTAAAAATGACACAACAGTACGTCCTACGACCTCTGCACATGACAAGGTCGTTCCGTTTGTTGAAATACGAGCTTCAACCGTAGCTGCTGCTCTTGGTGAGTGGGATGTGTTTGTCCTGTGTTGCATCACACGTATGACATCACCTGGATGTTTGTTGCTGTCAAACAATCTGTCCTTTTATCTGCTGCTTCTACGGAAAAGGCCGCCGATCCGCCCGCGGTTGAAAAAGAAAAATTGACCTCTCACCCCAAAGTAGCGACACCTCCTTTTAAATCCCCGCGTGGATTTAATAGGAGGCAGCACTTACGGCACTCCACCCGCGTCCGTGCGCTGCACCCGAGCGCTGCACCCGAGCGCTGCACCCGAGCGCTGCACCCGAGCGCCTCCGGCGTCATCGCTTTGTGTTTTGTAGCAGGGACGTTTGCTTTTCTCCCGATAAGCTGAAAATAAAGCAGCACGGGAACCATTGTTAGACCATGGTAGCGTGAATGTTTCAATGCCTCACCTTTATGTGACCTCCCTCCCTCCCTCCCTCCCTCCCCCTCCAGGGTGCAGCGATGGCTGCCAGCTCTGCAGTGCTGACCTCCAGACAGGCGTGGGCAGTGTGTGTCTGTGGTGCAGGGAGCCCAGGAGCCTCCTGCTCGGGGACCACTGCGTCCACCAGTGTCCCCGGGGCCGCTACGCCCGTCACGGCGCCTGCAAGGGTAAGGAGGGCCCCACCCGACAATTTGGAGTCAAACAGTCACGTGGAGAAGGTCCTTGGGTTGTTTTTACATTTTGCAGGGGTTACAGCTTGTTATGATGAATATTGAATAACCCAAAACACTATGTAATAAAGCTCTGAAATTGCCGTCTCTTTTAGGACAGGGGTCCCCAACCTCTTTTTGCCCAGGACCCCCGATTTTAGGTCAGAAATTGTTCACAACAACAGCTATTTAAAATATGGACATTGCTTTGCTTTGGCTTGGGCAGGTTAACGATTAAATCGTCAGTTCCCGCGATTGACATCGACATTCTTTTTTTAACCCTCTATGAAAAATGGGAGCTTTGAAACGGTGCTAGTGCAGTTGACTGTGTTATGAAACTGGAGCGGAGAGGGAGGGAGGGAGGGAGAGGGAGGGAGGGAGGGAGGCAGAAAGAGAGAGAGGGAGGGAGGCAGAAAGAGAGAGAGGGAGGGAGGGAGGTTCTCGTCCTCTCCCCTCAGAGCTGTGGAGTAGCCACTGGTGGTGGGATCCCACTTGCCCTCTCTACAGTCCCGTGCAGAGACTTCAGGAGGCGCAGGTGCTGCTTGTGATCATCATTTTGCAACGTACAATATTTTTATAGTTAATTTTTTTTCCTTCGTTTCTAACTTGGAGGCTAAATTAAAAAGGTCAACATGGCTCAGAGAATTGGACCTGTTTTTTTTTTGTTTTTTGTCTTTTGTTTCTCCTCCAGACAGTCGGCGTAATTGTCTTTTTATTTGACGTCTGTTTATTTCCCTACATGTATGAAACAAAAGCTGCAGGTCTCTCCGTTGCTCTCCGTTGCTAGGGGACTTCATTTAGTAAAAACTGGATGCTTTTGCGTAAATACTTGTAAATAATTAATCCTGCAGTTCTGGGACAGGGAGACTGCATTTGTCACGTGACATTACTTTCTATCAAATTTCCCCCGAAATAAATCTTCAATTCATAAATCTGTATTGAAAGAGCAGTGAACTGAGCGACGCCGTACGGAGGCCTGATCGTTGGGAACAGAAACACAAAACAATCTTTGGTCAAATTGTTTCCACCGGGAACACGCCGCTGCGGTTCTGCCTGTACTGAGACATCCAACGCTTGATGACAACATACAAACAATACAATTCAAATGCTCTCCTACAGGAGCACATACGCTGCTGCTCCGCAGGTGGTGTAGAAGAGGGGTGTTGGTGTTCATAGAACAATGGGACACAAACGTCAGGATGGTGTTCCGGGCACGCTGGCAAGCCTAGGAAGTTTGAGTTTTGAGTAAAAAGTCAGATTTAAAGGTGTTTTGTTTTTTTAAGGGTTTATTCCTGCAGATTGGTCCTCGTTCGACCACTTAGCGCTGGTCTGAGGTGTAGGACTCGCTACGTCGAGCCAGAAGCCCCTGCGGCGCAAACCTCCGCCCTTCAGTTTGTACGTCTGCAGAGAGGAAGCCTCAAAAGTGAGATCCCAGGCGGAGGGAGGGTTTGGCGGGCGTTCAACATACAGCTGAATGGAAAGAGAGAGAGAGAGAGAGAGAGAGAGAGAGAGAAAGAGAGAGATTTCGATTTACAAAACACACAGAACACACACACACGCACGCACACACACACACACACACACACACACACACACACACACACACACACACACACACACACACACACACACACACACTGCCACGGGCAAAAAAACCCCACAAATTTAAACACGCCCACACATGTACTGACAAACCTACTGAGTCTCTCTTTCTCTCTAGCACACACACACAATAATGTACAAGCCCCCACACACACACACACACACACACACACACACACACACACACACACACACACAGCCAGTTGTTTGGTGTTTGGTGTTGGTTGTTGGGTGTTTGGTGTGAGGTTCACTCCAGCAGCTGAAGATGCTGCAGCAGCCCTGAACCCACAGAATGGAATATTTGGGATAATGATTTCCTTCCTCTCCTTTTGTCATTTTATGGATTGAAAAAGAAAGAAAAAAATTAATTACAGTATGAGATTTTTGTTCAACAAATTAATCGTACAGATTACCACTTTAATCCATACTTCTTGAGAAGGTTTAATCTGCGGCTGACATGAATAATCAGGCGTGTTTTGATCCGTGTGGCATGTGAACATGTGAACATGTGGAATAATTCCATTTATTTTCCGTCAGAATTGAAGGGATGATTCATCTCAACGATGGTGATGGCTTTACAGAGTTTTATGAATTTTGATCAAGTTCAAGTTCAAGTTCAAGAGATTATTTGTCACATACATATACATACGTTCATACATATATGCAGTGAAATGTAGCGAGCGCTCCAACAGATACATGCCACAAATTCTTAGGTATTAATTTTTTTCCCAGAATGCCACTTTTCATGTGAGAGCTGCAGTGAGGCGGGGCCTCTGTCCTGCACTTCATGTCCGCTCCACAACTTCCTGCTGCCCACGGGGCTCTGCGCCCCCAGCTGCCCAATGGGTTACTATGGCGACGGCCACAGGGTTTGCCAGGGTAGGTCCTCGATGGATCAGAAACATCTGACCTGGAAGCAGACTGTAACTGATGGCTTAATTGATTGAATAAACAATTTTGCTTTATTGATATTTGTATGTGAGGATATTAAGAGTTGAGATATAACTGAATTAATATTATATTATATTATATTATATTATATTATATTATATTATATTATGTTTTTTTTTATTTTATTATATTACATTATATTATATTACAATATATCATATTATATTGTATTATATTTTGTTAGATTTTATTGTATTTCATAACATTACATAATATTATATTGTGTTATAATATATTATACTATATCATAATGTGTGCAGCGTGTGGTGCCCAGTGCCTGACGTGTGATGCTCCGGGGCTCTGCACGTCGTGCCGGGACCTCGCCAAGGTGCTGATGTTTGGAGAGTGCCAGTACGACAGCTGCCCCCACCAGTACTACCTCAACACCACCACATGGGCCTGCAGAGGTACTAGAGAGTTTGGGAAATGGCGTGCTGGTGCAGGGTGTCCCGTGTTGCACAATGACGCAGCCACGATTCTCGTGACGATTCTCTCTGACCAATCAGTCGTCTGCAGTGTTTTCACGTCACATTTTGGTATCACCTCAATGGAAGCAATACTGACAAGGGTATCGGGTAGTGGGTACCGGGTACCGAGTATCGGGTAGCGGGTACCAGGTAGAAGGTACCAGGTACCAAGTAGCAGGTAGCAGGTAGCAAGTAGCAAGTAGCAGGTACCAGGTACCAGGTACCAGGTAGCAGGTAGCAGGTAGCAGGTAATAGGTACCATGTACCATGTGCTATCCATAACTTTTACCGATAGAAAACCGACAAAGGCGAGTAGAGTGGAGTTGAGACGGTACCATGTGGTGGAAAAGCAGCTTCAGTGACCTCCTCCAGGAAGGAGGGATCACAACTATTTTAGTCATTTAGTCACTGAGTGGGTGATTTGCCATTTATACTTTTCATAAATCTAGTGCCATCTAGATTGCAGGGTGTGGAGCTTTATTGGTGCCATCGATCAAGTAATAAACTGTGAGGGCTGATTTGTGCGGCATTGTTAAAATATGCAAATCTTAAACATTGCCTTCTTGTTTTAAATGAATGTTTTAACATTGGACAGCTATGGGAATGCACAGAAAACTACAATATCATTTTTTCTCTGGGCAACCTCGTCAGCTTTAATCATGTTTACCCCTTCCCTTAATAATTTTAGCCATTTCCATGGCCTACACACAAATATGTGGGTAAATATGCTCTGCTGCTCTTATGCCCCCGGACTCAAATTGAAGAATAATGTCCCAGACTTTGTTGGAAAGCCGGATTCACCTTCATTCATCTTATTTCCTGGAAGGATTTCGTGCCCCGGGGGACGCAGCCTGGCAGACCTTCTTTATCAGCCACACAATGCATCCTAATGGCATTTTACACACATTGTGGCCCAAAACAAGGCAGAGCCCAAGGTCAAGCCACACACACGTTGCAGGATGAGGGGACAAGCTGACTGCCTAAAGGCCTGATGTTCTGCTCCTTTAGCGGTGATGTGGCGACGCCCAGAAAGGTGTGTTGGTGTGTGTTGGTGTGTGTTGGTGTGTGTTGGTGTGTGTTGGTGTGTGTTGGTGTGTTTTGTGTTGTGTTGATCCCTGCAGCGAGCGCTGGCTGATCCACACGACCTGAGATGAACTCACCTGAGCCTCAGAGCTGCTGCTGAGATGAACAGGAGGAATAACACACAACACACACAGTACACAACACACAACACACACAGTACACAACACACACAGTACACAACACACAGTACACAACACACAACACACACAGTACACAACACACACAGTACACAACACACACAACACACACAACACGCACAAGACAACACACACAGTACACAACACACAACACACACAGTACACAACACACAGTACACAACACACAACACACACAGTACACAACACACACAGTACACAACACACAGTACACAACACACAACACACACAGTACACAACACACACAACACACACAGCACACAACACACAGCACACACAGTACACAACACACACAGTACACAACACACCCAGTACACAACACACAGCACACACAGTACACAACACACACAGTACACAACTCACACAACACAACACACATGACACACACACAACACACACACAACACACACAACACACATGACACACACATGACACACACACAACACACACAACACACATGACACACACAACACACATGACACACACACAACACACACACAACACACACAACACACATGACACACACATGACACACACACAACACACATGACACACACACAACACACACACGACACACACACAACATACACACAACACACCACCAGGCAGTGTTTTGGGGACAGTGGAGTTGGGCCTGCACAGCGCTGCCCACACCCTGATCCCACCTCCACTGGTGATGGTTCTGAGGGTGGAGCAGGAGAGATGGAGGCTGATGGAGAAAAGCTGGTTGTGAAAATGAGATACTTGCTTTTGCCAGCTCTTATTAAAATGTTTTCCTTTCCAGAGCTGGTGCCTGTCTGACCTCAGCTCAGTGCTATCTGCTGCTTTCAGATCAGCCAATCTCCCCCCAAAGCCGCCTCGCTCTGTTTGCAGCGTCTCACCAGGAAGTCATGAAAATGTTTCTGTTTTCTTTCCTTTTCTAATCTCACAAGGTCAGATAAACAGCTGCTACTGATAACAAATATCCTCACATTTAGATTTTGACTTAAGGCTGAAGATTCAAAAGAATTTATATTACCCAGCACTGGAGTGGTTGGAAACCATGCCATAGTAATGTTATAGTTTTATCTATAGTAATGTTATAGTTTTATCTATAGTAATGTTATAGTTTTATCTATAGTAGTGTTATCTATAGTAGTGTTGTAGTTGTATCTATAGTAGTATGGATTAAAATACTACATACAATAAGTAAATCCCTCGTGCTGATACTTGGGGCTGGTCTAGACAGGACCTCCCTTCTCCTCCTCTCTGCTTGTTGTGCTTTGAAAAGCTACGTTTGAACAAATGGCTGTGAATGTTTTTTGGCCTCGATTGCATTTTGGTTTAATTGTTTTAATTTCTGTGGCCGAGATAAAGACAGCGGCTGAAAACATGACAGATATGCAGAGAGCAAGAGAGAGAGAGAGAAATAAACTTTACAGTGTAATGAGCTTAAAGTAAATCCAGTGTGTAAAAGGCTTTATTAATCTGTCTGTCGCTGTCTCTCCTTTCATTTCTTCTCTTTTTGCTTCATCTTCCCACCTTTCGCTTTCATCTTTCAAATCCCCTTCCCTTTAATCCCAAACCCTGCTACACACACACACACACACACACACACACACACACACACACACACACACACACTCGCATGCACACATTTACACTCACATATGTACACACATATGCTTGCACCCATACACACACATTCATATCCATGCTCTCCCTCCCTCTCTCCCTCCCTCTCTCCCTCCCTCCCACCGTCCATCCAGAGTGTGACTGGAAGTGCAACGCCTGCAGGGGTCCTCTGCCCAGCGACTGCCTGCAGTGCATGGAGGGCTCTGTGCTGCACGGAGGCCTCTGCGTCCAGAGCTGCGTGCAGGGTTCCTACCAGGACGGAGACAGATGCTTCGGTCAGTCCCCACACGCGCACGCGGTTTCTCGGCACGGGCACTAGGAGGCGACGTTACTGCAGAGCGTTGATGCCATTGTGGAAGGGCATTAAAATGCAGCTCGGGTGATGGTGACTAGATGCTGCTCAGAAAACCTGTGATGGATGGATGGAAGTCAATGGAAAAAGAAGAACGTTCTCACAACAAATATATAGTATATGTATAAATGTGTGTGTGTGTGTGTGTGTGTCATACTAATAACTTCCACAGGACTTCAGGGTCTCAACATCGCGCTTGAGTGATTTCAACGGGTATCCAGGGTTGTGATTTTTTTAAATTAACGTTTCCTTAAAGCAGCAACATTTGGGATTTGGCGCCTCGTCAGTTCCTGAGTGCGACTGGGGATCGGCCCCCCTGCTTTCAGCGCAGGTACCAGATGTGCTCGGCCCGGCAGATCGGCCTGGCACGGGCGAGCAGGGGGTGAGACAAACCTGTGGCGCAATGAAAGTGAGGGCGGGCGTGCAGCGGCTGAGGTGCGGCACTGCACCGTCTCATCCGCACGGGCCGGGAGGTGGAGCGGCTACGTTACGTTATTACCAAACATGTTGACCAGCAAGTTTATAATTTATTATTTAACTTTTCTTTTTTATTTCACCAGGCTAATAAACGGTAATGACCGGAGCCAAACATCAAGGGAGTGATGTAGTGCTGTAAGGTGTAACGCACTTTTCCCAAAGTTTCGTACCAGAACACAGAAGCTACCTGGACCCAGAATAGGCGTTCAGGGGGGTCGGGGGGGAATGAGAGAGCTGCCGTTCTCCACCTCACAAGTCAATGTGCCGTCAGAATGATTTTGAAGCTGTTGTTTTAAGGTATAAAAGTGACATGGTGTTGCTTTAAGAAGATATGAGGGCTTAAAGAGAGGGATGTTCTAGGGTGTAAAGCCTTGATTGACAGGCCTCAGCTGTTTGAGTGGGTGGGCGTGGTTCCATCTCAGTGTGTGTTTCCTCAGAGTGTGATGAACACTGTGTGGAGTGCCAGGGCCCGGGGCGGTGCCGGCGCTGCCAGCCCCCCTACGTCACCCTGAGGGGCCAGTGTGTGCTGGAATGTGGGAGGAACCACTTCTTGGATGCCTCGACCCAAGTGTGCAAACGTAAGGCTCCTCCCTTTACATTATTATTATTATTATTATTTGACGGGATCTCCAGTAAAACTGTAATTTTTTATATTGTAGTTTTTTTTGGTATTTTATTTATATGTAAAATATATAGACTAAGCCCAAGCTCACCAAAAAGGTGAATTTTATTTCTGTTGTAAGATGTGTTTTATAGCTCACATATTATCGCATTCATTTAAAAAGCGGGGATGACATGAAAGCCCACAAGGAGCGTGTCAAGTGTTGGATCTGACATCCAACGTTTGGGACCAAATTGACAAAGAGGTTTTGTTGAGGCAGGGATGTTGACCCGCTGCAGACCAGGTCTCAAGCTGCACCTTTCTCCCGCCCTGTGCAGCGTGCTCATCGGACTGCGTGCTGTGCGAGGCGGCGGCCCGCTGCTCCACCTGCGGCCAGCAAGCCTACCTGATGAAGGGATACTGCACCCCCGACTGCGGACACGGTTACTATGGAGACCAGAAGACCAGGACCTGCCAGGGTATCTATCCATCTAAATTCATTAAAGTGTCGTCCTGAGCCAGCCGTCGGATATTTTCAGCCTCCAGTTTTACCCTTTGTTGGTATTCGCTCCTTTCTAAACCATGTCGGCATTGTTCAAGATTCAAGATTCAAGATTCAAGATTTTTATTTGTCACATACATATACATACTTTCATACATATATGCAGTGAAATGTAATGCAACGCACCCGGTGATAGCACACTATGTCCTAGGAAAAAAAATAAAAAATAAAAGTAGAAAATTCCTTTCTAATAGACCGACTAACTGACTCCTAAAATGTAATGCAGTAGTTGAATACTTATAGAATAAGATAAAAATATATAGAATAAAATACAATAAAAATAAATTGAAATAAATGGAATAGATAGAAGGAATATGCCTATGTATATACAGATATGTGCATTTAAAGTGGCATGTGAATGTGAATTAAAGTGGCATGTGAATGTGAATGTGAATAGAGTGAGGTAGTGTTTGGGATAATACAGCACAGTATACAACAGTACGGCGCAGCAATACGGCATCACGAACAACCCTGAACAGTGATACAGTATGCGGTACAGTATGCTACATACAGTACAGTAGGTAGTGGAGCCTAGTGCATGGCTCAGTTAGGACCCCTGGTGAGGTCAGCGTTGACAGTTCTGATGGCTTGAGGGAAAAAACTCCGTCTCAGTCTCTCTGTTCTCGCTGTGTGACTGCGGAGGCGCTTGCCTGACCGCAGCAGCTGAAACAGTCCGTTGTTGGGGTGATGAGGATCCTTCATGATCCTACGGGCTCTGCTACTACACCTCCTGGTGTATAAGTCCTGCAAGGGGGGGAGGGTAGTTCCAGTTGTACGTTCAGCTGAACGCACCACCCTCTGCAGGGCCCGCCTGTCCTGGGCAGTACAGTTCCCAAACCAGGCAGTGATGTTGCCTGTCAGGATGCTCGCAGTCGGGGATCAGGCCCACGACCACGGTGTCGTCAGCAAACTTGATGATGGTGTTGGAGCTGGACCTGGCCACACAGTCATGTGTGTACAGGGAGTACAGTAGGGGGCTGAGGACGCAGCCCTGGGGGGATCCTGTGTTCAGGGTGAGGGAGCTTGACATGTACTTCCCCTCCTTGACCACCTGGGGGCGGCCTGTGAGGAAGTCCAGGATCCAGGTGCACAGCGGACCATTCAATCCGAGCTCCATCAGCTTGACAGCCAGTCTGGTGGGGACTATGGTGTTGAAAGCTGAACTATAATCGCTGAACAGCATTCTCACGTAGGCCCCCTTCTGGCCATCCGGGTGCGTGAGCGTGGTGTGCAGTACCTGGGAGACCGCGTCATCCGTTGTGTGGCCCTTATCGCATCCAGCTTTAAAGTAGTATTACTATTACTCTAAAAACAACCACGTTATTTCTGGTGAAGCGCTGTTTCCAGTATTTGCGATGAATGTCCTCGTTCTGTGAACAAACTGCCCTCTCAGCCTCAAGGCTTCACCCAACCAGCAGCATTCAAACATGGACGCAGCTTTGTTTTTCATCACGTGGCAGTTTGATAACCCAGGTTTGTTGTATATGAGGTCCAAGGCGTCCTGGAGGCGTCCTGGAGGCGTCCGGGAGGCGTCCTGGAGGCGTCCTGGAGGCGTCCGGGAGGCGTCCTGGAGGCGTCCTGGAGGCTTCCGGGAGGCGTCCGGGAGGCGTCCTGGAGGCGTCCGGGAGGTGTCCGGGAGGCGTCCCGGAGGCGTCCGGGAGGCGTCCCGGTGGCGTCCGGGAGGCGTCCCGGTGGCGTCCCGGAGGCGTGAGGGTTGTACCGCCGTCGGCGGGGAGCCAGGACGCGTGTCGTTCTGTGGGCATGTCGGCTCAGGATGGATCAACTTCAACTTTCTTTGTGACAAAGTCGACCACAACGGTGCGGCTGCACCTCAACGAGAAGCAGGAGGAGGAGAACACACATCCTTCTTTGAGTCATTGGAAAAGTTCCCTCAACAAAGCAGCATCCAATTTGGTCTGAAAGAAAAACCTCCATCTTCTTTAACCTCCAGCTTATTTTTCGATCAGGGGGAATTAAGCCGAGTGATGCGCAGTGTGGCAGGCCTGACCACTTTCTTAATGACCGCGGTTGCGACTGCGGCGGTTGGCTCAAGCGACAGGATCAATTTTGAAGAATCTTTGGGATTGACTCCTGAGGATTGAGTCCTTCCTCTTCCTTCACCTTCCGAAATGCCACCAAGCGTCCTGACAGCCGACACCCTTCTCAGCCTCCCCCCACCACGCACAGCTCTCCCTCCCTCCCTCCCTCCCTCTCTCCTTGTCAAACTCATTATTCTCTCCGCCTCTCTCTGAACAGCGAGGCGCTCACCCTGTCTTGTTTCTTGCAAATTTTTCTAAATAGTTTTCTGTTGTGACCTTCAAGTCGTTATTCAAGTGTTGTCGTCCTGACTGGAGTTGCTGCCGTTGCGCTGCTCAGTATCAGACAGTGGTGGGATGGGAAAACTGCAATTTTTTTTCTGCCTAATTCCTATCCGGAATGAACTGATACTGTATAGATCTGACATTTACCCTCCTCCACCTCCTCCACCCAGTTCCATCTGCACAGTGTTTAATCCTTGGTTATGCACTGTGCTGTGACTGTGTGTGATCCTAAGGAGTACACCGAAGGGGTTGTTTTGCCATGTACTGAATATTCATCAGAATATAAACCAATCAGCGACAGCAATAAAACTAGGGACAGGTGAAGTGAATAACATTGCTCATCCTGTTCCAATGGCACTTCCCCCAGAAGAACTAGTGTAGCACAAAATGGTGAAAAAGTGGATGTGAAAGGTGTAGAACACACTTTCACACACGCGCTCAGGGTGTCCATGCTGACCCCTGTCCACCCCTGAAAGCACCTACAATGGACACGTGAGCGTCACAACTGGTCTGCAACGTGGCCCGGTCTGATGAATCACCTTTTCTTCTACATCATGTGGATGGGCGGGGTGAGGGTCCGATCCGATGGAGCATCTGTGGGATGTGCTGGAACAACAAGCCCGATCCATGTGGGGCCCCACCTCCAACTTCCAGGACTTAAAGGTTCTGCTGCTAACGTCTTGGTACCAGATACCACAGGACACCTTCAGAGTCTGGTGGAGTCCATGCCTCCACCTCACAGCTGTTTTGGCGACAGGAGGGGGAGCTGCACAGTGTCAGTGTTATCAGTGGTGGTTTTAATGTTGTGGCTGATCAGTGTTGGTCTCATTTTATGAACTTACTAACCCCCAGTATCTCCACCCTCCTCCCCACCAGCCAACACCCACTCTCCCACCCTGAGGGTCAACGGCACCCTGCTGGTGGCCCTGGGCGGCTCTACTCCACTGGGTCTCACTCTACTGGATACCAACGACCCCGACAGCCCCCAAGATCGCCTCCTCTTCCAGTTGCTCCAGGAGCCGTCTAACGGGAGGCTGCTCCTGGTGGGAGCCAGGGGGGAAGTAGAGGAGGGAAGGGGGGAGACGGGCGGCAGAGAGAGGGCGCTCGCTCGGGACGACACTTTCTCCTGGAACCAGCTGAGGAGCAGGCAGGTCCAATTCAGACACCGCAGGGAGCAGCCCAGGTGAGTGGGGTGTGGGGCCGGTGAGTGGGGTGTAGATCATCCAGGGGAGTTGGGTGTAGATCATCCAGGGGAGTGGGGTGTAGATCATCCAGGGGAGTGGGGTGTAGATCATCCAGGGAAGTTGGGCGTAGATCATCCAGGGGAGTGGGGTGTAGATCATCCGGGGGAGTTGGGTGTAGATCATCCAGGGGAGTTGGGTGTAGATCATCCAGGGGAGTGGGGTGTAGATCATCCAGGGAAGTTGGGCGTAGATCATCCAGGGGAGTCGGGTGTAGATCATCCAGGGGAGCTGGGGTACAGATCATCCAGGGGAGTGGGGTGTAGATCATCCAGGCTAGTGGGGTGTAGATCATCCAGGGGAGTAGGGTGTAGATCATCCAGGGGAGTTGGTTGTAGATCATCCAGGGGAGTAGGGTGTAGATCATCCAGGCTAGTGGGGTGTAGATCATCCAGGGGAGTAGGGTGAAGATCATCCAGGCTAGTGGGGTGTAGATCATCCAGGGGAGTAGGGTGAAGATCATACAGGGGAGTTGGTTGAGGATCATCCAGCTGAATGGGGTGTAGATAA
Source organism: Zeus faber (assembly GCF_960531495.2). Taxonomy (NCBI): domain Eukaryota; kingdom Metazoa; phylum Chordata; class Actinopteri; order Zeiformes; family Zeidae; genus Zeus; species Zeus faber. The sequence continues at coordinate 2,627,765 of NC_137203.1, forward strand.
TCCAGGAGGGTGGGGTGTCCCACTCTGCTGCTGTGTGGAGGTCCTTTGGAGATGATGATGTGATTGAGTGATTCATTAAAAAGTAAAATAATAATGTCTCAGCTAATTTATGATCGCTGGCATAATTGCATCCCATTAAAGATGCATCAGACAGCGTATTAAAGTCAAATAATGGATGTATTGTTTGGAACCAAGGGTTTTAACATCTCAGGGACTCATTTTATGCATGGACTGTAAAAGTGAGCACTATATTTTTTGGACACATTATAAATAAGGGGAATATTTAATGAAGCCTCTCAGCTGTGTGTGTGTGTGTGTGTGTGTGTGTGTGTGTGTGTGTGTGTGTGTGTGTGTGTGTGTGTGTGTGTGTGTGTGTGTGTGTGTGTGTGTGTGTGTGTGTGTGTGTGTGTGTGTGTGTGTGTGTGTGCGTGCGTGCGTGTGTGTGCCTGTGCGTGTTATTCCAGGAATGGCCAGTTCACCGTGCGTGTTGCCGACCCACAACTTTTTTCTCAACCAGAGACAGTTCATGTTCAGGCTGTTTCCATGCAGGTAGTGCACACACACACACACACACACACACACGCACACACGCACACACACACACACACACACACACACACACACACACACACACACACACACACTTTTGACTTAATTATAAATCCATTAATGGTTACCTCGGTCATGATGACTGGATGCTCAGGTGTGAAAAGTGTTTAGTAGCACTTTAGTTATTATTCCAATTTCCCGTCTCAGCTCCACTGAGCTCCTCTCTCCGTGTCTGCGCTGTGATTGGCCGCTTCGGAGGCAACGGCCGGCCGTGATTGGATTAGATGTGACAGCTCACCCGTCACGGGCGGAAAATATGAAAGTTACTCAGGACATGACAGGCTGAGAGTATTAGATGTGGACGGATAGCTGTGTGTATCTATGTTCTGTGTGTATATAGCACTCAACACACACACACACATTACTTCAGGATTAAACATCAGCGTCTTATAATGTGAGAGCTGTATTCCTTAATCTGGAGTGCGGATCTTGCTCTCACGCTTCATGCACAATGTCACGTATCCAAAATCTCAACGCGCCATTGGCCCACAATAGATCGGGCTCCGTGTGTGACGGAGAAGAGAGGAGATGGAGGAGATGGCTCCATCTTGTCCACCGCCGAGCTCCTCCATTCAGCGACTTCCCACGGAGCCGGGAATGGGAGTTCTCCTCACGCTGTTCCCTCTCGCCGTGGGAGTTTCCTGATGCGTTTCTCTGGGGCTCCACCTTCCTGTGCCTTTGATAGGTGGAGCATTATTCATTATCGGTCTATTATTTATGTACCGATTTAATGGGTTTTTATTTTTTTGTAATGTAAAGTTTCGGCCTCAGACGCCCCTCACCTGTCTGCTGCCGTCTCACCGCGGGCCGGATCCAGGGCTGATGGGTCCCGTTGCCGGACTCCAGCGTAGTTGAGCCACAGAGCAGCGGAGGCTCTGGCTCTGGGATGATTCCCGTCGGCTCTGGGTTTGCTCTCGATGTTCTTTGTCCCTCTGGAGCTCATCAACCACAGCGGCTGCGGATTAAAATTCCCGCCGCGTCGCTCTGCTTGTACCAGTGTTCCAAGTGTTCTTTTCAGCCAGAGGTCACTTTGGACTGCTGTGTGTGTGTGTGTGTGTGTGTGTGTGTGTGTGTGTGTGTGTGTGTGTTTACTTCCGTGTGTACGTGTGTGAGCGTGCATCCGCCCGCGGCCCCCGCGGCGTGCTCTCCACCGCCTCGCAAATGATGACGGTTCGTTTCAAATTTTGCTCGACCACAAGCTGCACTGAGGAGGCCATCTGTGGTTCAATGCCAATTTTGACCACTTTATCGCTGTTCCCTTAAACTTTTAGTTGTTTATTCGATATCTTTTGAGTTGAATAAGAATTAAAGAACTGTTTTTGTCAATGTTTGGACAATAAATTATTCAAAGTTTCAACAATTTGCTTTTGGAGTGCAGTTTGAAAACCACCGCGGACTACTACCCGTTCCGCCGCCTCCAGGTGCCCCCACAGTAATAATAATTATTATAATCATGTCACAATACGATTGACAGAGCACTGGAAGGTCTGGGTGTGATGCCCTTTAGAAATGCGCCGCATTTGCACCAGCTCTCTTCATACGATCGTGCTCCGCTGCCTTTCTTGGTCTTTTTTTTTGTTCTCGTGCAGGTACCACTGGGGCTCTGCAGACAGTCATGTCTCTCTATTCGGCTGTGGCTACGAGCGCCGCTGTTTGTGAATTGAACGCTATTTGCAACGAGGCTCATTTGCATAGAAAGGGGCCAATCTTGCACCAAATGAATGCATAATCCCTCATTTAAATACATGCAAATAAGCACCGGCGCACGAAACACTATTTGTTAGTTTGTGGTGCATTTCATAGATTGCGGTGCTTTATGAATTAGACACTTTTTCTGTTTTGTTTTTTTTGCGCCTGTTTAGCGGCCGCAGAAGCCGCGCAATCGCTTTATGAATCCGCTCCTGAGAGTTTTGGAACGCAGCCCGAGGAGGATTGGCGCTCGTTGTGACACGGGTCTGAATGCTGCAGCCCTCCATCCCTCCCTCCCTCAATCCTTCCCTCCATCCCTCCCTCCCTCAATCCCTCCCTCCATCCCTCCCTCCCTCAATCCTTCCCTCCGCCCTCCCTCCCTCAATCCTTCCCTCCATCCCTCCCTCCCTCCCTCCCTCCATCTCTCCCTCCCTCTTTCCTTCCATCCCTCCCTCCATCCCTCCCTCCCTCAATCCCTCCCTCCATCCCTCCCTCCCTCAATCCTTCCCTCCATCCCTCCCTCCCTCCCTCCCTCCATCTCTCCCTCCCTCTTTCCTTCCATCCCTCCCTCCATCCCTCCCTCCCTCCATCCATCCCTCCATCCCTCCTCTGGGGGAGACAAGCGGCGTTTGGAATGCGACCGGCGAGCTCCACTGGCGTCCTTTCGCACGGGGCGGCCACCCCCTGGGGGGGGGGTGGCCCACCCCCTGGGGGGGCCGCCGCTTGTTACTCGTGACATTTTGGTGTGTCATTGCATAATGAACTAGTACATACAACATCTAATAACCAGCACGTTATGTTATTAGGATTTGTCAAATAAGTTTGGGTTCGGAACAAAACAGATCTTATCAGACCTGTTTACGTGAAACATGTAGAAAAGAGTCAATTAGAGTCTCCTCCCAGCATAAGAAGGAGATTATATTAATTTCTTCCACAGTATTCAAAATGTAAGCGATTCCAAAGAGCGGCAAGTTATTCAAATATGCTCTGTAATTACAAATTAAAGGTCAAATTTATTACATTGTGTAAAAATGCAGTTTTTTGTCTCTTTCTCTTCCTGTCTCACACACGCTGAAACACACACACTGGTCGTTTCTCAATACCAAGTACGCAAAGTCAGGACTTGCGGACTGACAAGAACACAAGTACACACAAGAACACAAGTACAGACAAGAACACAAGTACAGACAAGAACACAAGTAAAGACAAGAGCGCAAGTACAGACACGAACACAAGTACAGACAAGAACACAAGTACAGACAAGAACACAAGTACAGACAAGACGCAAGTAAAGACAAGAACACAAGTACAGACAAGAACACAAGTACAGACAAGATGCAAGTAAAGACAAGAACACAAGTACAGATAAATGGGGGATGGTAGCTCAGGAGGTAGAGCTGGTGGTCTAGTGATCCAAAGGTTGCTGGTTCGATCCCAGGCTCCTCCTGCTAGCATGCTGTAGTGTCCTTGAGCAAGACACTTAACCCCTCATTGCTCCTGATGGCTGCGTCCGTCGGTGTTTGAATAATTGTAAGTCGCTTTGGATAAAAGCGTCTGCTAAATGACTAAATGTAATGTAATGTAAAATGTAATAAAAACACAAGTACAGACAAGAACACAAGTACAGATAAAAACACAAGTACAGACAAGAGCACAAGTACAGACAAGAGCACAAGTACAGACAAGAACACAAGTAAAGACAAGAACACAAGAACACAAGTACAGACAAGAGCACAAATACAGATAAGAACACAAGTACAGACAAGAACGCAGATTGAGAAAGGCTCCTCTCTTCTGTTGAATTTAAATGTCTTCCTTGGCCAGATGACAGGAGTCAGCCACGCTACGGGTGATTCCATCTGTTCCATGGAATGTGTCTGTTACACAGTCAATCATGGTGTTAGAAAATCCCAGAAAATCCCAGATACAACCAAGAAACAGTCAACGTATCTATCTGTCTGTCTGTCTGTACCTACCTACAGAATATAACAAACACGTCTGTCTATCTACATGCGGAAAATATCTCCTAAATATAGAGATAACGTTGTCTCTCTCGCTCTCTCTCTCTCTCTTTCTTTAGCCCCCCAGATTGCTGTCCCTCACCCCGCTGGAAGTGGGGGGCCGCGGCGCCGCGTCGACCGTCACCCGCTCGGTTCTCCAGATGGACGACCCCGACAACGCCGCCGACGTCCTGGTCACGGTGCTGGAGCCGCCGCGGCACGGCCAGCTGACCCGGCTCCGCGGCGAGCGGGCGGTCGGCCAGTTCAAGATGGAGGAGCTGCTCCGGGGGCAGATCCAGTACGTGCACGACGGCTCGGACGCGGTGGGAGACGCCGCCGTGCTGCAGGCCAACGACGGATACAACTTCCAGAACATTTTGCTTCCCATCCACATCACGCAGAAGGTACGCCGGTGTGGGTTGGGCGTGTTATCATCTTTGACAACGTTTGCACTGGAATCAAAAATAACTGGGTACGTCAGACACTGATCCCCGTGTGGTTGAAGCAGTTCCGTCGCTGTTATTAGTTGTATTTCTCGTTATATTTCAGGCCTCGTCCACACGCAGACAGACCCCCTCCGTTGAGAAATAAAGTCTCCGTCCGCACGAGAACCAAAAAAACATTGACAGCACTCACATAGGCATTCCATGCCAGTATGGGGCGATAATATCTCCTAAACGTTGACATCAGTTTCAGTTTCAGTTTAGTTTATTGTCTTTCAAACTTGTTAAAAACAGGAGGGAACGGGTACAGATAAATAACATTTGTATGTTAAAAACAGACGTTGAGTTGGGCCCTTCATGATACATGACGTTGAGTGGGGCCCTTTATGATACATGACGTTGAGTTGGGGTCCTTTATGATACGTACATGACGTTGAGTGGGGTCCTTTATTATACATGACGTTGAGTTGGGCCCTTCATGATACATGACGTTGAGTTGGGCCCTTCATGATACATGACGTTGAGTTGGGCCCTTCATGATACATGACGTTGAGTTGGGGTCCTTCATGATAAATTACGTTGAGTGGGGCCCTTCATGATACATGACGTTGAGTGGGCCCTTCATGATACATGACGTTGAGTTGGGTCCTTCATGATACATGACGTTGAGTGGGGCCCTTCATGATACATGACGTTCTGCTTCTGCACCTACTGACATAAATCTCCTCCAAGGAAGGGAAGCTGCTGTTGGTTATTCTTCGAGCAGATTCAACCGCTCGTTGCAGGGTCTTCCTTTTAGCCGTAGAGCAGTTCCCAAACCAAACAGTGATGGGAGAGGTGGGGGCGCTCTCCACCGCCCAGCGGTAAAAAGAGGTGAGGACGGCAGGGCTGAGGCCGCCTCCTCAAGAAGCACAGGTGCTGCTGGGCCTTCTTTATGACGCGGGCTGTGTTGGTGGCCCACGTGAGGTGGTTGGAGATGTGCAGACCCAGGTATCTACAGGTGGACACCACCTCCACAGCTGCTCCTCCCGTAAAGAGGGGGCGGGGCATCTCCTCCTAAAGTCCACAACCACCTCCTTAGTCTTCCCCACATTGATGTAGAGATTGTTAGCTCTGCACCAGTCCACAAGTTCTTCCACCTCCTGCCTGTTCACAGACTGGTCGTTGTTGGAGATCAGTCCAACCACAGACGTGTCATCTGCAAACCTCACTATATGATTGATCAGGGACCTTGCAGAGCGATCCTACGTCAGGAGCGTGCACAGCAGGGGGCTCAGGACACGTCCCTGTGGGGAGCCGGTGCTGAGTGTGAAGACTCCAAAGAGAATGTGCATGTGTGTGTGTGAATGCATGTGTTGTAGCGGCGTGTCGTGTGACAATTAAAGGTTCTTCTTCTTCTTAAAGATCTCCGTCAACGCCCCTGTGAGCTCCTGAGCACAATCTGTCAGAACCCGTCCCGGGATGTTGTCCGGTCCTGCCGCTTTGCGGGGATGGATCCTCCGCAGCGTCCCCCTCACATCCACAGCAGACACACTGAGGCAGCTCACCTGGTGGGAGGGTGAGCCTGGTGCTGTGGGAGGGGATGGATGGCTCAAAGCGAGCATAGAAGGTGTTCAGAGCATCAGGAAAAGATGGATCCCGAGGGCATTGTGCATCCCTCTCTTTGTAGTCTGTGATGCTCTTTATGCCCTTCCACATGCTCCGGGGGTCGTTGGTGGAAAACTAACCCTGGATCCTGAGGGCATAAGTGGCCTTTGCCCTTTTGATGCCAGCCTCCAATTCCCTCCTCGCTGCACTTAGTGCCACTGCACCTCCACCTAAAGGCTGAATCCCGTGCCTTCGGAACAGACCGCACCCCTCCATTCAGCCGGGCTTTCTGATTGCGACGGACGGTTATTTTACTGGTGGTGGTGACGTCATCAATACAATTTGCTGACGTATCCACAGACGGATGACACATATTCCTCCAGGTCTACCCTGCCCTCAACAGTCGCTGCTTCGCTGAATACCTGCCAGTCAGTGCACTCAAAAAAGTCGTGGAGCGTAGAGACAGCTCCACCGGGACACACAGTGATGGTCTTCTGTGTGGGCTTGTTGTCTTTGAGCAGAGGATGATGAACAGGAACCAGCAGGATGGAGATGGGGTCGGAGAAGCACAGGTGGGGGCGGAGCGCCGCTCTGTACGCCTCCCGTCTGTTGGTGTACACATGGTCCAGCGTGTTGTTTCCCTTGGCTGCTAAGGAGACGTGCTGATGGAAGCGTGGCAAAATGTCCGTCAGTGTAGCCTGATTAAAGTCCCCCGCTACCACGAAAAAAGCCTCTGGGCACCTGGTGTGGAGCTCACAGATGTGGTCATGTAGCTCGCTGAGTGCTGTGCTCACGTTGGCCCTCGGGCGGATGTAGACAGCAACAATATACACAGCTGTACTTCAAACACCACAGAAGATGTGTTTGCAGCGTGTTGAGCATCTTCATTATAATATATCTTTCCGAAAGTTGCACCGACCTTTAACCCCCTGGTGGACACACAGAGAACTACACAACGTCGCCCAGAGGTTTTTTTGGTGCAGGCGGAGTTCCTGACATCGGCGTTTTCAAGAAGCTCCATTTTACCTCCTCTCAACTTAGGTTTGCCAGTTACACTTGACTGGTTGTCTAAAAACTCACACACCCTCAAGTCTTGTAAATGAGGGACGGTATGTTTCCTCGCTGCTCTTAAAAAACAAGTCATTTATCCACCTCTGTCAGCGCTGCTGTCAAAGTTTAACATCATGGACGAGAGCAATGACCTGGTGACAAGCAGAGAGAGAGAGAGAGAGAGAGAGAGAGAGAGAGAGAGAGAGAGAGAGAGAGAGAGAGATAGGCTGACAGGGAGAGAGAGAGAGAGAGAGTGATGAGATAGAGAAGGGGAGAGAAATAGAGACATAAGGAGATAGAAAAAGAGGGAGGAGGAAGGTGAGAAAAAAATATGACAGATGAGGCTTTGGCACACACACACACACACACACACACACACACACACAATAACACACACACACACACGCAATAACACACACACACACACACACACACACAATAACACACACACACACACACACACACACACACACACACACACACACACACAGTAGACTGTATCTGTCTCAGACATCTCCCCTGTTGGAAACAAACATCTTCCTCTGTGTGTGTGTGTGTGTGTGTGTGTGTGTGTGTGTGTGTGTGTGTGTGTGTATGTGTGTGTGTGTGTTTGTAGTGTGTGTGAGAGGGAATAGGCTTTTTGGCACCACAGGAACTTTTTCACCGTTCTTTGAAGGTTTTGGAGGAAGCGTCCTGTTTTTGTGTCCCAGCTGCAGGAGCTGGGAGCGTTGGTCGCTGCTAGAGCTGTGTTTTGAGGGAGGTGGTCAGCTCCCACTGCAGGGCTGGAACCAACCGGCACAGGAGGAACCTTCAGGGCCGTGCCGTAGGTGCACAGTGTTTGGTCCAGACGTAGGCGCACGTTCACTCTGCGGTATTAAAAAATAAGCAATAAAAATATAAACCAATAAAAAATAGTATTTTTGTTCTAGGAATGTAGTATGTATGTTTTATTGTAGATGTATTTATTTCATTTAGTTTATTTTCGACGCTAATTGAATGAAACCAAAGATCCGCGCGCGGCGTTCCGTGTCTTTGACATTTCACTGCATTTATGTATAGAAGTATGTTTATGTATGTGAGGAATAAACCTCTTCATCCTCATGTGTGTGTGTATGTAGGTGTGTGTGACTGTGTGTGTGTGTCTGTGTGTGTGTCTGTGTGTGTGTGTAGGTGTGTGTGTCTGTGTGTGTGTGTCTGTGTGTGTGTGTGTGTGTGTGCGCGTATTTGATAGTACAGTGGTACCTCAACTTACGACTGCATCTACTTACGAGTAATTGCGACCGACTGCTCCAAGATACGAGCCTGGAAATTTGCAGTTGGCGGCCAGTTGCCAGTCAGCAGTCAGTCAGCAGCCAGTCAGTCAGCAGTCAGTCAGCAGTCAGTCAGCAGCCAGTCAGTCAGCAGTCAGTCAGCAGCCAGTCAGTCAGCAGTCAGTCAGCAGTCAGTCAGCAGTCAGGCAGCAGCCAGTCAGTCAGCAGTCAGTCAGCAGTCAGTCAGCAGCCAGTCAGTCAGCAGCCAGTCAGCAGTCAGTCAGCAGTCAGGCAGCAGTCAGTCAGTCAGCAGCCAGTCAGCAGTCAGTCAGCAGTCAGTCAGTCAGCAGTCAGTCAGTCAGCAGTCAGTCAGTAGCCAGTCAGTCAGCAGCCAGTCAGCAGTCAGTCAGCAGTCAGTCAGCAGGTGACCTACATGGTGTGTGCATGTAGTTGGTGGCTTATTGATATTTTTTTCATATTTACTGTGTTTGTTTTGTGTATTTTGTTTATTTACATCCTTCATGATTCATGTGGGAAAAGTTTCTTGGACATACGACTGTTTTAACATACGACCGTTCTTATAGAACCAATTACAGTCGTAAGTCCAGCTACCACTGTATGTTGATTTTGTGTGTGTATTGTGTGTTGTGACACATAGTTGCACGAAACATACAAACACAGATTCACAGAAGCACCAATTCATACTGTCGTCATGGAAACAGTCGCTGTAGTCATTGCTGTAGCTCCAGCAGCAACAAACCCTCACCCCGGGTCTTGCAATTTTACAAAATGGAAGCAACTTTTCCTCATTGAATGGTCAAACCAGCTTCCTCTGAGAGTCAGAATGTGGTACAGTCCTGGTTTCATTTGGCGCTTCCTGTGTGTTGAATCAAAAGCTTGTCTTACAGACTTATCACTGCAATCCAAGCAAAAGCAGCGCTATCTTTTTTTTTTGCAATTTTGGTTGTGACGCTGCAAGATCCCTGAGGGACTGAATCGCAGCAATACCAGTCTCGGTATCCGTGCCAACGCTGTGCTAGTCAGTGGCGGGCCCCGCCCGCAGGGAGCTGGATGATCGAGCGCGGAGCAGAGTAATCAGGTTGGTAATGACCCTCTGCTGGATGCTCTTCCTTGACCCCCTCAGCTTTCAATCACACGAAGGCAGAACTCCTTGAGCGCCCAGCGGCTCTCCAAGGTCCTTCCCCCAAAATAAAGGAGGAAGGCGTTTTCTTTCTATCTGTCGGTGTCTGACTTGGAGGAGTAGATTGCAGCAGTTCTGTCAGACCGTATTTGTTTTCAGCTACTGGTGCCCTGTTCTGTTCCCTCCAATAAGATAGATTAAGGCGAGATGGATGGAAAGATGGATGGATGGATGGATGGGAAGATGGATGGATGGATGGATGGATGGATGGATGGATGGATGGATGGAAGGATGGATGGATGGATGGATGGATGGGAAGATGGATGGATGGATGGATGGATGGGAAGATGGATGGATGGATGGATGGATGGATGGATGGATGGATGGATGGAAGGATGGATGGATGGATGGATGGATGGGAAGATGGATGGATGGATGGGAAGATGGATGGATGGATGGATGGATGGATGGATGGATAGATGGATGGGTAGATACAAGATATTAGAGTAGATACTGTGTCTCTCTGGATAGACAGAGAGAGACTGACAGAAGGATGGATAAACGGACGGAAGGATGGATGGACGGACAGAGAGAGAGAGATAATCAGCCCCAGTGGGAACTTGTGGTGTTATAGCAGCTCACAGCAAAAACCAGTGACAATAATAATCAGAATAATAAAAGTGAACCTGGACGGAGGTGGCTGCAGTGATGGCAGCAGGGTGGAGCAGGCCTCGCCGCAGCAGCTCCTCCCTCCCGGCTGCTGCTGTCTGATCGGGATCGGGGGGGGGGTGCCGGGGTGGGCCCGGTACGCGGCCAAAAAATAGGAATTCATTTGCAAATCCATTCTTTTTTTTAAATTCAACGTTGAGGTTTTATTGCCTGACTTGCTCTGTGCCGGCGCCGTTTTTCACCGCTGCACAGTGTGAGACCCCCCGTGGCTCATGAATTACCATGAGGTGATCACCCACAACTCAAAGTGGGCATAATATTTACTCATTTAAATGAGATGCATTTTGCTTGTTTGCCTTTTGTAATTATCATCATCATGGTTGTTACTCGTTGCCTCCTAATGATGTCAGGCACTTGAAGTTGCTGTCGTGTGTGGAAGGTCCAGGTCAAGCTTCTTTTTTCATCTCATCACTGATGCTTCTTCAGGGAAGCGTTCAGAGCGCTGCAGCCAAACCCCCCCAACGCGCCTCCAGACCTGCTCCATATTTAAAGGAGAGAGAGGAGGTGATGGGAGAAACCATTGTTTGGGAACCTTAAAAACAACACACACACACACACACACGGTGATGGGTGGGAAGAACTGGCAAACCTCCCTTAAAACAGCATACCTGTGACCTGAAGAGTGTGTGTGTGTGTTTGCATGCTTGTGTGCCCGTGTGTGTTTGTGTATGTGTGTGTGCGTGTGTGTGTGTGTGTATGTGTGTTTGTGTGTGTGTGTGTGTGTGTATGTTTGTGTTTGTGTTTATGTGTGTGTGTCTGTGTGTGTGTGTTTGTGTTTATGTGTGTGTGTCTGTGTGTGTGTGTGTGTGTGTGTGTGTTTATGTGTGTGTGTGTGTGTTTATGTGTGTGTGTGTGTGTGTGTGTGTTTGTGTTTATGTGTGTGTGTGTGTTTGTCTTTATGTGTGTGTGTCTGTGTGTGTGTGTTTGTGTTTATGTGTGTGTGTGTGTGTTTGTGTTTATGTGTGTGTGTCTGTGTGTGTGTGTTTGTGTTTATGTGTGTGTGTGTGTATGTTTGTGTTTGTGTTTATGTGTGTGTGTCTGTGTGTGTGTGTTTTTGTTTATGTGTGTGTGTCTGTGTGTGTGTGTGTGTGTGTGTGTGTGTGTGTGTGTTTATGTGTGTGTGTGTGTGTTTATGTGTGTGTGTGTGTGCGCGTGTCTGTGTGTGAGAGCTACGTATTGATGTGGAGGGACAGTTCATTTCTTTCATAATTCATGTTTTCATAACAGACTTTGTGCATCTCTTTAGATTTCAATTATTGACAATTAAGACCGCCCCCCCCCCCCCCCGCTCCACACCGGTCCGGGGGACTCGTTAGCTCCGCCTCCCCCGCACCGGCGGCCGAGCCAGTTGTTTTTCCGAAAATCCGCCAAGGAGACTCCGGCTCCCAGGACCGCCAATAACTTTGTGTTCGTTCATTTAAAAAGGTTTTACAAATCAATATCTAATCTGCAGTACTGGAATATGGCTGAAAGGAGCCCGGCTTCGTGGGCATTGACTCGGGCGTTTATAATAAAGCTTTCAGTGCTGGAGCTCATCACAGGCACTGATGTTGCATTTCTTCTAAATTGACTAAATCCAGTCCTGACGTGTTGAGCCGCTTTCATCTAATTGGTGAAGCTGATTATTGGGATTTATCGAGCCTTATATTCGCAGTAGCAGGGTGCAGGTCAGTCACTTAGTTTCACAGATGTTTAGGATGCTGAAGTACTGTTTAGGATTTAATGTTCAAACAGTAAAGTATTTACACAGAAAAATCCAGTTTTTACAAAATAAAGTCCCATAGCAACGGAGACGGCGGTAAAGTTAAAGGGAACAACGGAGAGACGTGCGAGACGCGGGTTCTGTTTGTTTTGTAGTAGGAAACGAAGGAAAACGAATACATCTTAATCTAAAAAATAAAATAAAAACACACCCTGGATTTTTGGGAGCGCCTCTCGTGGAGATCTCCTTGGTTACAAGGTCAGTTCACTCTCTCCCCGGATCAACGGGGCTCTGCGAGTGACTCTGCCGTATCCCCTCTGTCCCGTCTCATCCCCCGTGACGTCACGGTCAAGTTCGTGGTCAGTGTCAGATTTTCAGGTGGGCGTGGCTTATCACATGACAAAAATGAGTCCAGCAGTAAGTAAAAAGTAAGTAAAAAAAAATAAAAATCTTCACTGGCATTGCTGCATCGTTTCCCCCAAACATGAGTTGAGGGGGTTGTGTTTTGGGGGCTTTGTGCCGGTCATAGCAGACGTTTTGCTGTGTGCTGCTTGGTGTTAATGTGCGTGTTGTGTGTGCCAGGCGGCCCCGCCCCCTCGTGTGCTGTCGGTGCCCGTGACCTGGGTGAAGGAAGGCGGGATGGTCCGACTCGGCAGGAAACACCTGAGGGCAGAGCTGAAAGGCGTCAGCCATGATGACATCGTGTACAGCATCCTGAGCGAGGAGGGGGGCCCCAAACACGGTACGGAGCGTCCTCCCGCCGCTGCTTTATTGTAATTGTTTGGATTTTTAACCCTAACCAGAGTAACCTGAACATTTTAAATGAATGACATAAAAAGCTCAACCCTTTTCCAGCCTCATGGAATCGTAACTCATCCAAAAACCTGGACGCGATAAACATGAACGAAGTCGCCACCACGTGGAGTCCACCCGACTGTCTGAATAAATGATGCGTTCATGTACCAGGAGCGCGTCGCAAAACTCGAACCCGTGAAATTGTAATTATTCACAGAAAGACACCAAAAAGCTTTTCGGATTTCCCATTGGAAATGTAATCCACAGAAAGGTGTGGCCACTAAAATTACGTCACTTGGCTTCGCTGCGAAAGCTTCCCAAATTAAGTCATTATTGTCCCACACGAGACCAACGTCAACTTCCGTCGCTGTGACTAGAGATCTGTTTACAAACAATACGGTGAGTTACAACAACGACAAGGTTTGGTTTAAAGGTGAAAGTAGACGGTTGTTTGAAAGAAATGTCATATACATACAGCTTCCTACAGATAAACATAATGAAATGAAAGGAAATGTTAAATATGGCTCACGACGGAAAATCTCTTATTATATTTATCTGTTAATCATTTTTACAGCATATGCAGGTTTTCATTTATTGCTCATTTATTTCTGTTTTTGTTTATAACATTTATTTACTCATATTTAAAACCTATATGTATCCTCCTCTCTCTCTCTCTCTCCCGTGTCTCCCTCCTTCACATCTGTCTTTTTGAGAATTCTGGAAACACAAATGGAGCTTTTTTGATCATTCTCTCAAAGTCTCAGATTTTTTTTGTTTATGAAAAGAAAGGAAAACCTTCCGTACTTTTTTCATCGTCCTAAAATATGGTGTGAATTTTAAATCAGCCAAGTGACTCGCCATTACCTCGAGGTTACAACGCGTGTTCACAACACGACATTCCACAACCGCTGGTAAAATGATGGTTTCTCATCAGATGTGGATCCATGCAGGAGGTAAATGTGAAGCCCTGGTTTAAATCTCACATGGTGACGTCCATTCTGCCTCTCCCAGGCGAGGTGGTTCTGGTTCCCATGCCGGCAGACGGCCCCGTAGAGAGCTGGCGTCCGGACGCACGGGGCTCCACGCCCACCAGCTCCTTCACGCAGCAGGACGTGGACGACGGCACAGTCTGGTACCAACACTATGGACCCGGGACTCAGAGGGACTCCTTCCAGTTCCGGGTCAGTTCTGGCTCCAGCTCCACCTTCATGGGTTTAGATAGACAGACAGACAGACAGACAGACAGACAGACAGACAGACAGACAGACAGATAGATCAGGAAATTGCAGTGTCCCAGCAGCTCACGTCAGAACAATGGGCAGTAAGTTATAATAACAACCATAGAATAAAATATGAAAATCAAAAAAAAAGAAACTGGCAAAAAAAAATCCGAGAGTGGCAATATATGTGAAAAAAGTGAAATATACTATACAATAAACAATAAAAATATTGAAATATGGCAGCATTATGGAAAAGTATACCTGAAAAATCGGAGCAGTATGAATATGAATGAAGAATACAATACAAGAATACACACATAAAAAGGTCAAAAGTAATCATACACCTGTATTTACAAATGCACACTTCACACTGCTGGGGTATTTTTCATTTTACACATTTTATATTATAATTATATATTTTTTTAGTTTGTTCCAGTTTGTTTAAAGACGATCTGACCTCCTGCTTTTCACCCCAATTTTTCTCCACACAGGAAGCGTTGGTCTGGTTAGTGCAGATTCTCACCAAAAATACTCAGATCAAAAATGAAAACAACAAATCAACGAAATGAAAAAGCCAAGAGCAGAGAATGAGTGTTGGTTCTTCATCTCTGTCAGGTCCCTCAGTGTGTTGGTTCTGTCGCTTAGAACCGTTGATGGCACGCCGTCATCATGGCGTATGATCTGAGTTGGAGCTGCTTCTCTGGGTCTTTTAGTCCTTTTCTTTTAGTCTTTCTTCACCGTCTCTCCGCTTGCGTCCTCTCCCACGGAGCTGAGTTTCTTTCTCACACGCGGACTCATCCTCATCCTTATCCTCATCCTCCATCAACCCGTAGCAGCTGAACTCCAACAAAGATTACCCCAAAGGATCCCCAAATTACATTAGATTCAACTAATGGTCATGAGGAGTATGGAGGCAGCGGACTGCATTCCTCTGCATTTATCCGTCCTCGTAACTGACATGTCTAGGAGCAGTGGGCTGCATGTAGTGGTGCCCAGGGAGCCGTTCGGGGGTTAAGTGCCTTGCTCAAACACTTCAGCACGCACCTACCGCTTTGCCTCTTGTGCCCTTTTTATCAGGCGTGGGGTTAGCTTAAATGGGCACGGAGGCAGTGGATTGTCTGGGTAAGATATAGATGAGATAAGGAAGGCGTAATCCGCGCTCAGCTGTGGGTCCCCCTGCCGCCCCGTTACCTTATCAAGGAAACATAGAAACACTGCAGGGGCCTGCCCCCCCCAGGGGGTCTGGCATGGGGAGGCCACTCTGCGTCGGAACTGAGAAGGTGCTCTGGTAGACACGCTGTCTCTCCTTGTGCTTCTACTTTCCCGTGTTGTAGTTGACGAGTTGGAGTTGGAGTTTTGTTGATTTGTTTGCTTAAAAAGCCACTATTACTTTTTTTTTTAAATTTATTTACAATCTTGGGTTTGGAATTTTTTTTTTTATCTTTTTACAAAATGACACCAAAAATGTGTCCAAAAAAAGAATGAAATCAAATTGCTCCATAACTTCCCCACACAAATTCAGTTTGTGAAATTGCAAGATCTCCAGAGTTCGGTTATTGTGAGTTGCCGTTTCCTGGAGGTTCTGCCGAATCACAGTCACAATTTGTGCTTCTTCAAACCGATTGGACGGGCTTATTTATATTCCGTACCACAACGCGTGTCCTCAGGTCTCCAGGGACGGCCCTGCCGGCTCCCAGAGCGACGCCCAGACCTTCACCATCGGAGTCCTGCCGCAGGTCCCTGGATTCCCACAGCTGGCCCCGGACTGCGAGCTGCAGATCACGGTGAGCGACCACACTCAAGATGTTCTGCTCTGGGGTTCACGTGTGTGTTTCTGGATTGAGATTGACATTCGATATTGTAGATTTTAGATAGAGATTTTACTAGAAAAGGCAAAGATAAAATGGTGGAAGTTGAAAAAGGAGGAGTGTTGCATGCAATCTAGGGAAGAGGTAGGGCAGGCGATAGGTGGGAATGAAGGGTTACCAGATGACTGGGAAACAACTGCAGAAGTGGTGAGGGAGACGGCCAAGAAGGTACTCGGTGTATCATGCGGGAAGAGGAAGCAAGACAAGGACTCTTGGTGGTGGAATGAGAAAGTACAGGAGAGCATAGAGTAGAAGACGTTGGCGAAGAAGAAATGGGAAAGTCAGAGAGATGAAGAAAGTAGACAGGTTTACAAGCTGATGCGGCGCAAGGCAAAGAGAGAAGTGGCAAAGGAAAAGGCGTACGACGAGTTGTATGAGAGGTTGGACATTAAGGAAGGAGGAAAGGACTTGGCAAGACAAAGGGACCAAGCTGGGAAGGATGTACAGCAGGTTAGGGTGATGAAGGATAATGATGGGAATGTGCTGACTAGTGAGGAGGGTGTGTTGAGAAGGTGGAAGGAGTACTTTGAGGAGCTGATGAATGAAGAAGATGAGAGGGAGAGAAGAGTGGATGATGTGGGGATAGTGGATCAAGAAGTGCTGCAAGTTGGCAAGGATGAGGTGAGAACAGCATTAAAGAAGATGAAGAGTGGAAAGGCAGTTGGCCCAGATGACAAACCCGGGGAAGCATGGAAATGTTTAGATGAGATGGCAGTGGTTTTCCTAGCGAGTGGAGAAGAAGTGTACTGCTACCGCGATAAATGATATGTATGAGGGTGGTCAGACAGTAGTAAGGTGTGCAGTAGGCGTGACCAAGCCATTCAAAGTGGAGGTGGGACTGCATCAAGGATCAGCTCTGAGCCCTTTCTTGTTGCAGTGGTGATGGACAGGTTAACAGATGAAATCAGGCAGGAGTCTCTGTGGACTATGATGTTAACAGGTGACATTGTGATCTGTAGCGAGAGTAGGGAGCAGGTGGAGGAGAGCCTGGAGAAGTGGAGGCAGCATTAGAGAGAAGAGGAATGAAATTCAGCAGGAGTAAGACACAATACATGTGCCTGAATGGGAGGGAGGGTGGAGAAAAGCTGAGAATGCAACGAGGGGAGGTGGAGAAGGCGGATGAGTTTAAGTACTTGGGGTCGACCATCCAAAGCAGCAGAGAGTGCGGGAGAGAGGTGGAGAAGAGAGTACAGACAGGGTGGAGAGGCGGTGGCACAGACTAAAAGGCAGGTGGCTGAAGTGGAGGTGGCAGAGTTGAGGACGTTGAGGTTTTCATTGGGAGGGACGAGGATGGACAAGATTAAGAATGAGGACATTAGAGGGACAGCTCAGGTTGGACAGTTTGGTGGAAAAGTGAGAGAGGCCAGATTGAGATGGTTTGGACACATGTGGAGGAGAGATGAGCGTCACATTGGGAGAAGGAGGCTGAGGATGGAGCTGCCAGGCAAGAGGAAAAGAGAAGCTTGATGGATGTGGTGAGGGAGGACATGCAGGCGGGTGGTGTAAGGGAGGAAGATGCTCAGAACAAAAGGTGTTGGAGGCAGATGATCCGCTGTGGCCACCCCTAAAGGGGGGGGGGGTGGAAGAAGAAGAAGAAGAAGAAGAAGAAGAAGAAGAAGAAGAAGAAGAAGAAGAAGATAGCAATTTTACTGAGAAATCAAACGTTGATGTTTCTCCAAAGAAGAGCCTCTGGGGGTGAGATGCACTGTTTACTTTGTTGTTTCCATGGA
Organism: Zeus faber; assembly: GCF_960531495.2. NCBI lineage: Eukaryota > Metazoa > Chordata > Actinopteri > Zeiformes > Zeidae > Zeus > Zeus faber. Next base: position 2,645,578 of record NC_137203.1, read on the forward strand.
TTCCAGTGAATCTGATGCTCAGACGGTAAAATTCTGAGTGAAGTCCAGCCTCACATTCGACATGGACGCCATGAGGCCTCAGGACATAAACACAAAAGCTACAAAGACAGAAAAAGATCACCTTGGTGTGTGTGTGTGTGTGTTTTCCTCCCTAAATCCTACAGATCACTGGCCTCAGCAGTGTATGTATTTGTTCTTGCCTTAATGTCTGTTGACACTTTCATATTTATTTTTGTCTGTTTGTGTGTGTCCATGTGTGTGCGTGCATGAGTGTATGTGTGTGTATGTGTGTGTATGTGTGTGTATGTGTGTGTGTATGTGTGCCTGCGTGTGTGTGTTTGTGTGTGTGTGTGTGTGCCTGCGTGTATGTGTGTGCGTGAGTGTGCGTGTGTGTTTGTGTGTGTGTGTGTGTGTATGTGTGTGTGTATGTGTGTGTGTGTGTGTGTATGTGTGCCTGTGTGTGTTTGTGTGTGTGTGTGTGTGCCTGCGTGTATGTGTGTGCGTGAGTGTGTGTGTGTGTGTGTGTGTGTGTGTGTGTGTGTGTATGTATGTGTGTGTGTGTGTGTGTGTGTGTATGTATGTATGTGTGTGTGTGTGTGTGTGTGTGTGTGTGTGTGTGTGTGTGTGTGTGTGTGTGTGTGTGTGTGTGTGTGTGTGTGTGTGTGTGTGTGTGTGTGTGTGTGTGTGTGTGCAGGCCTTGGAGGACCGCGTCACGGACATTCCTGCGTCAGCTCTGTCTTTCATCGACGCTGAGTCTCCGAGCGACAAACTGGTTTATAACATCACCAAGCCGCTGCCACGAGGACAAGGTGAAATAACACGTTGATCCAGGAAACTGCAACCAGCACGTTGACTCCCAGTGCTGAGTGTAACGCTGACGTTAAACCCACATTCAAAACCGCGATGTGTGAAAAGGAAACAGCAAACGGGAGCGGACTCTAGGTCTTCCTGCAGAAAGACGCATGAAATGCTGACGTGGAGAACGAAGGAGAAACCCGTTCAGCAAACCGGTTGAGAGAGAAACCAGAGTCAAGCTGAACTGAAACCGTTTGGTTCAGTTCCTCAAAAAGCTCCACTCGCTAGCAGAATGCATTCAAACGGGGACGTTTCTTTAGTCTCGAGCACTGCGGCAAATGTGTCCTAAAATCGGTGCTTTGGAAATCGTCCTCGATAAATTGATGCGATGAGCGTGGTCGAAAGTTGCGGAAAATGTAACTTTCGGAGCGATCACATCCCATAAACCATGACTTCCTGTTGAATAGATGACCGTCCCATAATGACTTGGCGGTCGTCAGCCCACGGCAGTTGATTTCTGATAGTAGGGTTGAATGAGTGAGTGCAGGTGGTTGTGTCTGGACGCTGGTGGCGTTTTGCCTGCTGAGCCCTGACCCTCTGCTCCGCGGCGTAGGAGCGCTGGAGCACCGGCAGCGCCCGCACCGGGCGGTGAGGGTCTTCACGCAGGCTGACGTGGACGACGGCAAGATCCTGTACAGACCCCCAGCAGCCCCCTCCCACCTGCAGGAGCTGTACCAGTACTCCTTCACTGGTGGGATGCACACACACACACACACACACACACACACACACGCACACACACACACACACACACACAGACACATGCACATACACACACACATACACACACAGACACACACACATAAACACAAACACACACATACACACACACAAACACAAACACACACATACACACACACATAAACACAAACACACACATACACACGCAAACACACACACACAGACACGCATACACACACACACACACACAGACACGCATACACACACACACGCACGCACACACACACATGCATACACACACACGCGCACACACACAAACGCGCACGCACACACACACACACACACACGCACACACACACGCACACACGCACACGCACACATACACACACACAAACACGCACGCACGCACACATACACACACACATACACACGCACACACACACACACACACAGACACATGCACATACACACACATACACACACAGACACACACACATAAACACAAACACACACATACACACACATAAACACAAACACACACATACACACACACATAAACACAAACACACACATACACACGCAAACACACACACACAGACACGCATACACACACACACAGACACGCATACACACACACACACACACATACACACACACGCACACACACTCACACACACACAAACACGCACGCACACACACACACGCACGCACGCACACATGCACACACACACACACACACACACACACACACGCACGCACACACACATGCACACACACACACACACACACACATGCACACACACACATGCACACACACACACACACACACACACACACACACGCACACACACACACACACCTTCCATCCAGACAGATGTTACCTGAGGTGCTGAAGGTGTTCTGCTCTGACAGGTCTCCCAGAGTCGCTCAGCGTCTACTTCACAGGTACAGAAACAAAACAGAGAGATCCTCCCTCCTCCGTCGCCTGCTCCGTCGCCTCCTCTGTCCCCTCCACCTCTCCGCCTCTTTCTTCTCAAAGTGGGGTCCGGGGCACTTAGCCAGGGGTCCGTGAAAAGTGTACTTTGAAGGGGTACAGCTTTAATTTAAGGAAATATCATATTGTTTTTTTTTAGTCTGTAGTTTGAAACGGTGCAAGACAAATACTTCCAACACGCTTCCCTTGAATGTTTTTTCACACGTAGCAGTGTGAGAAATAGGCCATTTTCCCTCCTATGAGGGGTCCTCGGTTGAAAACAGGTTGAGAACGTCTACTATTAACATATCCAGCTCCAGGAAAGAACCAGTGGGAGTGAACCGCCCACCTCCGCCCACCTCCGCCCACCTCCGCCCACCTCCGCCCCACAGCAACACGCTCCTCCGTGATGGGCGTCGGTGTGGCCCGTGCCTTCTGGCCGCCCCCTCCGGGAAATGGTGCTTTTGCCATCGACACCAAACTCCGCAGTGTTGGGGAGAGGTTGTAGTTTCACCGAAATTGTCCAAACTTTACTGCATTGAACGTGCGAATCAGCAGACCCTGAAAAGACGGAGCCCCCACCCTTCACCGTCAGCTTTTATTTTGGAATCGGAAGCTTATTTCACAGACTTCTGACTGGAACCGAAGCCGAAGCCACATTTTCTTTCCTGCTACTTTGAGTCCGAAAACATTTCCAGTTGTTTGTGTGATGACATCCTTTACGTTGTTCACTGCAGATGGGACAAAATCTGCTTTTTTTCTTTTTCCCAGTTCCCCAAAATATACACAAAACACAAACACAACTTTTTGTTGTCGCAAGATTTGAGGAAACTACCGCAAAATCCATCATTTTTGGGTGAAACAATCACACAAAAATGTTGATACTTTTACTTTTTCTACTTGAGTACATTTAACTTTTATTCCATTTAACTGTAATTCTGAATGTAGGGATTTGTCAGAGTACTGCTTACTCAGAGTGTGTTTACTTCTACTTCAGGGTATTCAGAGTATTTCTCCGCCAGTGAAGCGTCTCTCACTCCTGGATTTGATCCTCTGATCCTCCACAACCTCTAATGAGCTTTAAAGCCCTTCCCATATGCACTGGGAGTGTTTTTTCACATTTTATCTGGATCTAATTGGTTGGGCTTCCCGTTGAATTAATGAAGCTTCTTATTGTGGCGCCGGATCTTCTTTATATCCTCGTGAAAACCCAACTCACTGTGCGTCCTATTAACTTTATATCCTGCGGTGCCCTTTAAACAGCACTTCTCTGGGAAGCCAATTAACCAAAGATATGCAGACGCGCGCCTGTGTTTGTGTGTGTGTGTGTGTGTGTGTGTGTGTGTGTGTGTGTTTGCTGCCAACCTCATGTTATATCATTTTCTTGTTTTTCTGTTTTTGTTCTAACTTTGTGTTTTTATACTCTGCGTGTGTCTCTGTCTGTCATGTGTGTGTGTGTGTGTGTGTGTGTGTGTGTGTGTGTGCGTACCACAGTGTCGGACGGGGAACACACCACCCCGGAGCTGGACTTTGCGATCCACCTCCTGTCCAACCACCACCAGCCTCCCGTCTTCCTGGTGCTGGACCCCCAGCTGGAGGTCAGCATCGGGGGGCTGGCCACCATAGGTAACACACTGCCCAGTGAACCGGAGGTGGAGAATCCAGGTCCAGAAAGGAAAACTCCACTCCGGGGTTTTGGGGTAAACGGTGGATTTTCTCATTGACGACGACACAGAGACCCAACTAACGAGTGTGATCAGCTGATCAGTGCGTGGCTGGAGCGAAAACACAACACGGGATTTGTACTTTCTAAACCTGGAATCTTCCACCTCGGCCGTGCGCGCACACACACACACACACACACACACACACACACACACACGCACACTCACATACACATATACACACGCACACACACACACACACACACACGCACACTCACATACACATATACACACGCACACACACACACACGCACACTCACATACACATATACACACGCACACAGTACATGTCGAACACACACACCTCTGTAACTCTTATTTGGTGATTGCATTTTGTGTGTGTATTGTGTATTTCTTTGTGTGTGTGTGTTCGTGTGTGTATTTGTGTGGGTGTGTGTGTTCCTGTGTGTATTTGTGTGTGTGTGTGTGTGTGTGTGTGTGTATTTGTCTGTATGTGCATGTGTGTGTGTTCGTGTGTATTTATATGTGTGTTTGTGTGTGTATTTGTGCGTGTGTGTGTGTGTTCCTGTGTGTATTTGTGTGTGTGTGTGTGGGTGTGTGTGTGTGTGTGTTTGTGTGTTTGTGTGTGTGTGTGTGTGTGTGTGTGTGTGTTCCTGTGTGTATTTGTGTGTGTGTTTGTGTGTGTGTGCGTGTGTGCAGGCGGTCAGCAGCTTGCAGTGACCGACGCGGACACGGCTCCAGACGACCTGGAGTTTGAGCTCGTGGAAGCCCCCCTGCATGGAAGCATGCTGCGGACAGAGGGAGGCAAACACACCAGGATGAACAACGGTACACACACGCACGCACACACATATGCACGCACGCACACATGCACGCATGCACACACACACACACTGAGCCACACATATAAACAGGAACAAATCTATAAGAGTGCACGACAGGGGGAACTTTTCTGGCCTGATTCAACTCCTTCTGAGCTGCTTCTTAAAATGCCAAACAAGACCCCTGTCCCCCCGGCTTTATTACTTCTCACTTTGGGGATCAAGATTTTGAGCATCCTACAAAATGGCTGCCACTCGGGTGTGTCCACTCCCAGATGAACAAGCGAACAGAAACAAAAAAGGAGCAACTGAGATCTTGGCTCGGATTAAAAGAACAAGATGAATCCCACGGTGCTGTTTGCAAAAAGGGAACAGAATATCATGTTCAAATGTTCCAATCAAGCATCAGCACATGGAACATGTTCTGCGTCGCTTGCGGGGGCCTTGTATCAACTTCAGTATCTTTTAACAAGTGATCAGTTTTCCTTTTCGCACCAATAATACGATATGTTGAGTCTGGAGCTGTATTTCCGTGGTTCAGTCTGTTCTGCGCAGCGGTTTGATACCCATTTGAACCAGATCCGACAGCTTCTGTTCTGTCCTCCTCCTCCTCAGGGGACATCTTCACCTTCAGCGACATCACCCGGAACGTCCTGCACTACCGGCACGACGGGCTCTCCTCCCGGGAGGACGCCGCCACCTTCTCGGTTAGCGACGGCATCTCCATGGCGACCACGGCGGTGCAGGTGACGGTGTTGGGCACGGGCGGAGACGGGCCGAAGAGAGACCCGGCAGCCGCCTTGTCCCTGGAAGTGGGAGAGAAGAGCAGCAGCGTGATCCGCCGCTCCCACCTCGCCTACACCGTGAGTCACCAGGATGCCGCTGCCGAGCGGCGCACGGGAACATTTGCAACAACGCTCGGGCTCCACAGCGGAGAGAGGGCCACTCACAGCTGCTCCTCAAGGAGAAATACCCAAAGTCTTGGCGAGGGGGTCGCCCACTGGGGGCCTCCTTCACCAACGCGTGGTGGAAATGTTCATGGTTGGGTTCTTTCACTCATTGTTCCTAAACATGAGCGTATGTTTATAAATCTGAAACGGTCTATATAGACAGGCGCGTGCTCGCTGGGGCGCTAATTTGCGTAAACCACAGCCAGACTTCTCCATATGAGGATCCTGCTGGTTCCCGCACAGAGGTAAACAAAGGGGAGGAGCCGACTCAAGCGTGTGTGCTGCGGCGGCAGGGCGGAGCTGATGCTGATGTTTTTATGGCACTTGAATGACTTGAATAAAAACATTGGATCGATAGAAAAGCTGTTTTTTCTATCCATCGATGGCGTGGAGGTGGTTTGGTGGTTGTAGCGAGGAGGCAGATGGAGGATTTGGACACGTCGGTCTCCACAGGGCTGCTCCTGCCAGTGGAAACCAGGTGATCAGCCGTTGGTGGCTCAGTTAACAGATCATTGAAACGCTTGGAGATGAGCATGATGCTTCGTAGTCGCTTGTGTAAAGTAAACCAACTGCACATAAGGAGTTGAATGAAGCATCCTAAACTTAAACATATAAAAAAACACACACATCAAGATATGCAAAGAAGATAAATAATAAGTGTTGGATTATTATTCGCAGCAAATCTTTTTCATTATTGTATTGTGTGATACTATTTTTTTTTACTAATTGTGGTTTTAATATGCCACTTACGTCGAGTTAATATTCGGTAATATCATTTTCCAGAACTCTGACGCAGGGTCGCATGCTCCGGGCCAATTATCAATTTTATCAATATTATTTAATTTAAAGTCAGAGTAAATTCAAGTATGAACGTATTGTTGAATTCCCCAATTTTCCGTGCGGCGCGCGGTTCCCGCACGAGGCCTGGCTGATTTGGACGTGTTCTCTGTGGGTGTAGCGGCATCTGCAGAGGAGTGTGTTGTGAATTAAACAGGAGGCTGCTCTGAGGGTGCAGCTCGTCGGTGGTGCTCCGGTCGCAGCGGCTGTGCTGCGGCGTCAAGCCGGGCGCCTCTCCGCTCTTTTCATTTTGATGTCATTCAGACGGTGGAGCTCTTTACTCAGCTAAATGTATTGGAAAAAGACGCAACTAGCCTCGTCATCCGCCCCTTAAAATAAAGAATTAAATGAAGAGCACCGCAGCCCCGTTGCTTTGCCGTGTGCGCCGGCGGTGTGACCCTCACTGGCATAACCGGTGACGACGGCAGCTGGTCTCCAGGATTGGTACTTTAGGTCTGAGACGGAGGATCTGGATGGAAGGAAGCCTTGAAATCTGCTGTTAAAAGACACATCTCAACGGGACGTTCTGCGTTAAATAACGGTTCAATCCTCATTTTTTCTACGGTAGGACGACTCCTCCCCAGACGACCAGATCCGCATCCAGTTGGTGTCGGTGCCGATGTACGGCATCCTGTCCCGGAGTCAGTCCCAGCAGGACCACGAGGAGCTGAGGGAGTACACGTCCTTCTCCATGGAGGACATCAACAGGCTGACCATCAGGTAGGCGGCCCCGGACGGCGGCGAGGCGGGGTGCGTCCGCGTCAGAGGTTCAGTGCGGCAGCGGCTCAGGAGGTAGAACGGGTCGGCTCCTCTGGCGGTGTGCTGAGGCGCCCTTGAGCAAGACACTTTACCCCCTAACTGCTCCCGATGAGCCTTGCATGGACGCCTCCATCGCTGTGAAAATAAGTGGTTGTCACTTTGGACAAAAGCGTCTCATCAATGACCTCATGTTGGCTTTACAGATGCAAAATGGGAACGGGGCCCGAGGTTTGGGAGTTCTTTGGCTGATCAACCATATTGCTGCCTGAGGATGTTCTCCATGAGTAAAGGAGAAGCTCCTTAAATCTAAAAGGCTCTATTTGGGGGGAAAGAAGGAGGTGTGAAAGAACCCTGTTTGTTCTCAAAATCACCTCTTATAAAAGGATCTGTCAGAGTCTTAAGGTTGAAAAGACATTTTTTCCTTCATCTGCCGCAGTTTCCATGAAGAAAGCCAATCCGTTTGGACGATGTAAAGCTGACCTTTCACCTCCAACCAATCACATTTGTGTGTTTGTAGAAGTTGTTAGTTGTGTTTGTAGAAGTCGTTAGTTGTGTTTGTAGGAAGTCGTTAGTTGTGTTTGTAGAAGTTGTTAGTTGTGTTTGTAGAAGTTGTTAGTTGTGTTTGTAGGAAGTTGTTAGTTGTGTTTGTAGAAGTCGTTAGTTGTGTTTGTAGGAAGTTGTTAGTTGTGTTTGTAGGAAGTCGTTAGTTGTGTTTGTAGAAGTTGTTAGTTGTGTTTGTAGGAAGTTGTTAGTTGTGTTTGTAGGAAGTTGTTAGTTGTGTTTGTAGAAGTTGTTAGTTGTGTTTGTAGAAGTTGTTAGTTGTGTTTGTAGAAGTTGTTAGTTGTGTTTGTAGGAAGTCGTTAGTTGTGTTTGTAGAAGTTGTTAGTTGTGTTTGTAGGAAGTCGTTAGTTGTGTTTGTAGGAAGTTGTTAGTTGTGTTTGTAGGAAGTCGTTAGTTGTGTTTGTAGAAGTTGTTAGTTGTGTTTGTAGGAAGTTGTTAGTTGTGTTTGTAGAAGTTGTTAGTTGTGTTTGTAGGAAGTCGTTAGTTGTGTTTGTAGAAGTTGTTAGTTGTGTTTGTAGGAAGTTGTTAGTTGTGTTTGTAGAAGTTGTTAGTTGTGTTTGTAGAAGTTGTTAGTTGTGTTTGTAGGAAGTTGTTAGTTGTGTTTGTAGAAGTCGTTAGTTGTGTTTGTAGGAAGTCGTTAGTTGTGTTTGTAGGAAGTTGTTAGTTGTGTTTGTAGAAGTCGTTAGTTGTGTTTGTAGGAAGTTGTTAGTTGTGTTTGTAGGAAGTCGTTAGTTGTGTTTGTAGAAGTCGTTAGTTGTGTTTGTAGAAGTTGTTAGTTGTGTTTGTAGAAGTTGTTAGTTGTGTTTGTAGGAAGTTGTTAGTTGTGTTTGTAGAAGTCGTTAGTTGTGTTTGTAGAAGTTGTTAGTTGTGTTTGTAGGAAGTTGTTAGTTGTGTTTGTAGAAGTTGTTAGTTGTGTTTGTAGGAAGTCGTTAGTTGTGTTTGTAGAAGTCGTTAGTTGTGTTTGTAGAAGTCGTTAGTTGTGTTTGTAGAAGTCGTTAGTTGTGTTTGTAGGAAGTCGTTAGTTGTGTTTGTAGGAAGTCGTTAGTTGTGTTTGTAGAAGTCGTTAGTTGTGTTTGTAGGAAGTCGTTAGTTGTGTTTGTAGAAGTCGTTAGTTGTGTTTGTAGGAAGTCGTTAGTTGTGTTTGTAGGAAGTCGTTAGTTGTGTTTGTAGAAGTCGTTAGTTGTGTTTGTAGAAGTTGTTAGTTGTGTTTGTAGGAAGTCGTTAGTTGTGTTTGTAGAAGTTGTTAGTTGTGTTTGTAGAAGTTGTTAGTTGTGTTTGTAGGAAGTTGTTAGTTGTGTTTGTAGGAAGTTGTTAGTTGTGTTTGTAGAAGTCGTTAGTTGTGTTTGTAGAAGTTGTTAGTTGTGTTTGTAGGAAGTTGTTAGTTGGTTTTGTAGAAGTCGTTAGTTGTGTTTGTAGAAGTTGTTAGTTGTGTTTGTAGAAGTTGTTAGTTGTGTTTGTAGGAAGTTGTTAGTTGTGTTTGTAGAAGTTGTTAGTTGTGTTTGTAGGAAGTTGTTAGTTGTGTTTGTAGAAGTCGTTAGTTGTGTTTGTAGAAGTTGTTAGTTGTGTTTGTAGAAGTTGTTAGTTGTGTTTGTAGGAAGTTGTTAGTTGTGTTTGTAGAAGTTGTTAGTTGTGTTTGTAGGAAGTTGTTAGTTGTGTTTGTAGAAGTTGTTAGTTGTGTTTGTAGGAAGTTGTTAGTTGTGTTTGTAGGAAGTCGTTAGTTGTGTTTGTAGAAGTCGTTAGTTGTGTTTGTAGGAAGTTGTTAGTTGTGTTTGTAGGAAGTTGTTAGTTGTGTTTGTAGAAGTCGTTAGTTGTGTTTGTAGAAGTTGTTAGTTGTGTTTGTAGAAGTTGTTAGTTGTGTTTGTAGGAAGTTGTTAGTTGTGTTTGTAGAAGTCGTTAGTTGTGTTTGTAGAAGTTGTTAGTTGTGTTTGTAGGAAGTTGTTAGTTGTGTTTGTAGAAGTCGTTAGTTGTGTTTGTAGGAAGTTGTTAGTTGTGTTTGTAGAAGTTGTTAGTTGTGTTTGTAGAAGTTGTTAGTTGTGTTTGTAGGAAGTTGTTAGTTGTGTTTGTAGAAGTCGTTAGTTGTGTTTGTAGGAAGTTGTTAGTTGTGTTTGTAGAAGTCGTTAGTTGTGTTTGTAGAAGTTGTTAGTTGTGTTTGTAGGAAGTTGTTAGTTGTGTTTGTAGAAGTTGTTAGTTGTGTTTGTAGGAAGTTGTTAGTTGTGTTTGTAGAAGTTGTTAGTTGTGTTTGTAGGAAGTTGTTAGTTGTGTTTGTAGGAAGTTGTTAGTTGTGTTTGTAGAAGTTGTTAGTTGTGTTTGTAGGAAGTCGTTAGTTGTGTTTGTAGGAAGTTGTTAGTTGTGTTTGTAGAAGTTGTTAGTTGTGTTTGTAGGAAGTTGTTAGTTGTGTTTGTAGAAGTTGTTAGTTGTGTTTGTAGGAAGTTGTTAGTTGTGTTTGTAGAAGTTGTTAGTTGTGTTTGTAGAAGTTGTTAGTTGTGTTTGTAGGAAGTTGTTAGTTGTGTTTGTAGAAGTTGTTAGTTGTGTTTGTAGGAAGTCGTTAGTTGTGTTTGTAGGAAGTCGTTAGTTGTGTTTGTAGGAAGTCGTTAGTTGTGTTTGTAGGAAGTTGTTAGTTGTGTTTGTAGGAGTTGTTAGTTGTGTTTGTAGAAGTCGTTAGTTGTGTTTGTAGAAGTTGTTAGTTGTGTTTGTAGGAAGTTGTTAGTTGTGTTTGTAGAAGTTGTTAGTTGTGTTTGTAGGAAGTTGTTAGTTGTGTTTGTAGAAGTCGTTAGTTGTGTTTGTAGGAAGTCGTTAGTTGTGTTTGTAGGAAGTTGTTAGTTGTGTTTGTAGAAGTCGTTAGTTGTGTTTGTAGGAAGTTGTTAGTTGTGTTTGCAGAAGTTGTTAGTTGTGTTTGCAGAAGTTGTTAGTTGTGTTTGTAGGAAGTCGTTAGTTATGTTTGTAGAAGTTGTGAGTTGTGTTTGTAGAAGTCGTTAGTTGTGTTTGTAGGAAGTCGTCTTGTTGGTTTCCTCTCCGCTCCCTGTATGCGCGGCAGCTGGCAGATGGTCTTGGCCTGCTTCTAATATTATCTGATTCTCTGATAATATCCCTCATTATCTTCCTGGGAGACCCGCTGGGGCTCCCCGCCAGCGGCGCTGGGATCAGGTCTGAGTTTGAAGACGTTAACGGCCTCGTTTCAAAGGGGAGCCTTTGATTAGCCGCGGATTTCCGGGTCATCGCACAATCACCGGTGTTAGCTTATCACCATCGTCCCGGCAGACTCGTATAAAACGCCGGGTGTGAGGGGGCGACGGCGTTTAATGCTAATTGCAGGGGTGTAAGGAAAGCCGGTCTGTTCTGCAGGTTTAATGGATGCGGCACTTTGCACAGATGAGCACTGCGCTGTTTTGGCAAAGCCACTACTCGTCCAAAATCCTCTCGGTCAATAAAGAGCTGTTTGCACGTCAGCGTGGTGCCCATGGGCTGCTGTTCCATTTAAAGGCTCAACAAAGTGCAAAGAGAAATGGTTTGTTTTGGACAAATCCTTTCTGTGTTTCTAGATGATTAACAATGTTGTAGTCGAGTGGCCAGAGAGACAGAGAGATAGACAGGATGGATAGATGGAAAGACAGCCACATCCACTTCCTGTCTCCAGGTACATCACTGCCTTTGAGACGGGCGGCCAGCCGGTGACGGACATCTTCCACTTTATTGTTTACGACGGGGACAACAATCGCCTTGACAACCAGATGTGCACCATCACCATAACCTCCACCCCCCGACGCCCGCCAGTGGTCACCGTGCGCAGCGGCATCAAGGTACACACACACACATTCACACCCACACACACACACACATTCACACATAGACACCCAGCCATTCACACACACACACACACACACACACACATTCACACATAGACACACACACATTCACACACACACACACACACACACACACACATAGACACCCAGCCATTCACACACACACACACACACACACACACACACACACACATTCACACATAGACACACACACATTCACACACACACACACACACACACACACACACACACACACACATAGACACCCACACATTCACACACACACACACACACACACACACACACACACACACACACATTCACACATAGACACACACACACACACACACACACACACACAAATACACACACACACACACATACATTCACACACACACACACACACATACATACACACACAGACACACATTCTCACACACACACACACACACACAAATACAAACACACACATTCACACAGACACACATACATACACACACAGACACACACACACATACATACACACACAGACACACATTCTCACACACACACAAATACAAACACACACATTCACACAGACACACAAACATTCACACACACACACACATTCACACATATACACATATTTACACACAAACACACACACACGTACATACACACACGCACAGATACAGACACACACACATTCACAGACATACACACACACCAAGTAAAGAACTACTTATGCTTTGTTTCTGTATTAAATTAATATTTTCAAGTACCTCTCTTTTATCTGGTACTGCACTGTATTTCAACGCAAGTATCTGTTCTTTAAAAAAATATTTTATTTATATTCATATAAAAAAATTAAAATCAGTGACAGGATCAATCAAACTGCTCATGAATGAAATACCAGCTCCATGACTCCACTGCACAATGTGATTGGAAATGATAATGAAGGATCTGCATGACAAAGATGCAGTCGTACTGTATGGAATATTATAGACAAGTACGTTAACTTTTAATACCATCAGTACATTTAACAGTGGAAATGTCAGGTTTGGGGACTTGTTTCCAGAGCAAACACGTGCACGTCCCGATGACGAGTCAAACACAAGCCTGCACCCTGTCAGCAGGGCAGACCAAAACATACCAGAATAACCCTTTTGTGATCGCTGCGTTTCCTGCACAGGAACTGCTGGAATTATTGGCGAGCGCCGATTATTAATAAATGAGAGTTAGAAACATAGTGAACATGTTGGATCAGCTGAAGGGTTTAAGTTGTCGCTGCATAGTTCTCATGCATTCACATACATCATGGTGTGAGGCTACGCTGATGTGGCGGAAAAAGCAAAGTTGCGTTGGATTCGAGGCGCAGCCTGGTGTCTGCAGGGAAACTCCAGTCCTGCATGCTAACTGTGCTAGCTCAACACAGGGCAGCGGAGGGGATCAGCTAGCCTAGCTCCTGGCAAAGTTAGGCCACCACACCTCCCTGCGTCTCAGAAGCGGAGTTATGTAAGCCGTTCATCTTGCGTCGTCATGACGACTTAAAATGGAAACATAAGAATAGACCTTAGTTTAGAACTACTACAGTATAAACTAGAACTACAATAAAAAAGCAATTTACCACCAAAAACCGAAGAGAATAGAAGAAGCGACGCGCCGAGAGTCAGAGCATCACGGGGCTGATGAGCCAACCTTCTGCAGGTCCAGGAAGGTGGGCGGGTCCAGCTGTCGACCAATCACATCCTAGTGTCCGACGTTGAGACGCCCAGGAAGGACGTGCTGGTCTGGCTGCTCAGTCCTCCCAAGCACGGCTTCATCGAGAACACCCGGAGAGGTGAGCGTGTCCTGTGCTTCCTCAGTCACAACTAGAAGGTAAACTCCAGCTTTTGAGCAAATTCTCTTCTTGTTGATCTCACCCAGATTCAGACGACAAGTTCAACACCGGTGTGTGTCCAGTACAGAGCTAGTGACGCGCTGCATGCTAACCGTGCTAGCTCAGTGCATGGCTGCAGAGGGGATCAGCTAGCCTAGCGCCTGGGAAATGGGACAAACACACCTTCCAGCCTCTCTCTCAAAAGCCGAGGGATTTAAATGTTTCTTCTTGAATATTGACGATTAAAAATGAAATTGTGAAAATGAAAGATCTTAGTTGTTTTGAATGCAGCTGCATTCACATCACAACTGTTTTTGATGCAGAAGCATTTAACCTTAATCTGCTGCTGGAGTTTGGGTTGAGGTGGCCAGGTACGAAATATATATATATATATATGTATATATGTATATATATATACTGTATATATGTGTGTATATGTGTATATGTATACTGTATATTTACATGTATATAAATATATAATGTACTTACGTCACCATAGGTGGCCGTTTCTCAATACCAAGTACGCGAAGTCCGGACTTGCTGACTTGGTAGTTCAGACTTGGCAAGTACGACTCGGGAGTACAGACTCCCGGGGACCATTACCATTACCACCGCTTGGTGTGAAATGCATTGTGGGATACTTGTCTGTCCCAAGTCCACACAAGTCACCACCGATGCATCCTCCATCAAATGGGCGGAGCAAGTCCACATCCTGGCATTTGGACTGGACTTGGCTTGATGCGTACTTTGAATTGGAACAGTACTTGGGCTGCGACTGATGACGTTTCACAAGTACACAAGTACAGACAAGAACACAAGTACAGACAAGAACACAAGTACAGACAAGAACGCACATTGAGAAAGGGCGATTGACTCCCACACTGTGACATCACACTTGCAGGTGTATGTTCCTGTCTCTATTTATAACACCTCCACCCAGGGTGCAGTTCACTGCTCACAGAGTGCAAGCTGTGACACATGGCTCGCAGCTCTCCTCTGCCCTGGAGCCTGGTGCTGGAGCCTGGTGTAGGAGCCTGGTGCTGGAGCCTGGTGCTGGAGCCTGGTGCTGGAGCTGGCCTCCTAACTCCCAAATGCAACTCGTCCCCAAGGGGAGCAGGGATCCACTCCACTGTGTTCCGTGTCGGGTTTAACGTCACACTCATTCGTTAGGACTGATGAGGTTACTGAGGAAGTTGGCTCTACATTGGAGAACTACAGCTCGGCTCCGTCTGAAATGTAATACTAAATGTAATACTAAATGTAATACTAAATGTAATACTTGCATATTAATTAGTCTGGCAAGTTAGTATGTAAGTGTTTTAGTCTCAAAACCACAGTATGCATCAAATGTATGTGAAAAGTACCAGGAAGACGCACAACATCCACTGACATATCGTAGCATGCAAACACTGAACAGTCCGCTGGCGAGCGTATCCCATAATGCACTGCGAGGGAAAGGCGCACGTTGCTCTGCAGTGTGGAAGTGGAGTGCTTACATGACGATGTTGTACTTCTACATGGATCAGTCACGTAGTAAAGTACTGGACGACAGACAGCCATGTTGTATGGAGTACGTGATTTAATTTGGCATCAGTACATAAGTACGTCAGACCACCAGGGTGGTCAGAGAGTCCAGCACCAGGACCAGTCCAGGGTGGTCAGAGAGTCCAGCACCAGGACCAGTCCAGGGTGGTCAGAGAGTCCAGCACCAGGACCAGTCCAGGGTGGTCAGAGAGTCCAGCACCAGGACCAGTCCAGGGTGGTCAGAGAGTCCAGCACCAGGACCAGGGCTTAGAGAGATCACAGATGTGTCCTGCGTCGATGCCCATGAACATACGATAGAATCATTTTTCCTCCATTAGTGTGATTCCTACACTGCTTCTACGTGTCAATAAAGCAGAAATATGTATAATAATAACCTTTTCATCTTTCATTACATATTTCTGCTGGGCTGCAGCACGGGACACACACACGCACACACACACACACACACACACACACACACACAAAGGAAGTCTACTCCCTGTTCAGCTCCTGACGTGTAATTTTGGCGTTTTCCATCTTCCTCTGGGGCCGATCTCGTGGTTGATATTGTGACTCTGTGGTTCTATAAATATCACGTGGCATCCTCCCGTCCCCTGAGAGGGGAGCGTTTGTTCATGATGACAGGAGTCCACGGGAATGTGTCCCGAATCCAACCAACATCAGTAACGTACCATTCTCATTCGTGTGTTTTTTTTTTCCTGTTTACTGTAAAAAGTTACAACTTTACATGAAGCTATTTAGTCAGATATCGTGATATACACTCTCCTGATGGAATACATTGTCTCCCCGTGATGAATCCTATGTTCACAGTCGTGTATGTCAGTGTGTGACGTGTGTTGCATTAATCCCAGATACACGCTTTGGTCACGACACGAAGAGGCACAATGAGACGCGATGGACACACGTTTACTCACCGTTATATGACTCTTTAATGTGACGGCGGCGTTGTTCGATCCTCCCTTCACCAGGGGCCTCGGTGGGCGGCTCCAGCGTCATCACTCCCGACACGCCCTTCTCCCTGGACGACCTGACGTCCGACCACATCTTCTACGTGCAGAACGCACGGACGGGGGCCTCGTCGCGCCTGGACGCCTGCAGCTTCTACATCAGCAACGGACACAGCCAGACAGAGGCCTTCACCGTGGAGATAGACATCCAGGTGATGGATAGATGGATATTTCGATGGACAGATGGATGGATGGACAGACAGACAGACAGCTAGATAGATGGTCAGACAGACAGATAGACAGACAGATAGATAGATAGATGGATAGATAGATAGATAGATAGATAGATAGATGGTTAGATGGGTAGATAGATAGATAGATAGATAGATAGATAGATAGATAGATAGATAGATGGGTAGATGGGTAGATAGATTATAGGTAGTGTAGCAGATGAGGGGCGTGGTTAAGCCGGGCTCTGTGGGCTTCGTCTGGTACCGGTGCAGTGTTCTGACTCCTGAGTCACTGGGTGAGTTTTCTCTCGTGTTGTTTGTGTTGTGGTGAGGAGGCGTGGTGCAGACCCTACGGACAAGATCCAAACCACTCTGATCCATTATTCACTTCTTTATGTTCACGTTTTGGCCAGCGAGCCTTTTTGTGTGAGTGGTTCATAATAAAACTCCAGCCGCGTGGTCACTGCCGCTCAGTCTCCGTCTCGTGAACATAAAGAAGTGAATAATGGAAAAGAGTGGTTTGGATCTGGTCCGCAGGGTCTGCACCACGCCTCCTCACCACAACACAAACAACACGAGAGAAAACTCTCCCAGTGACTCCGACTGATCAGCGGCAACGGGCTGAGCGGCTGGGTCAGAACATCTGCACCGGTACCAGACGAAGCCCACAGACCCCGGCTTAACCACGCCCCCTCATGTGCCATAGATACGGTAGATCGATAGATGGATAGGAGATAAGAGAGCAGATCACACAGAGTTTTGGAGAGTTTTTGTTTCCTTTTTCTCAATCAAATCTCATTACACCCCATTAAATAATTTCAGAAGGAGGTCGCTTTAGACACACGTCTGCTGGATGACTTGATGTAATGTCATGTGAGCCAAATCCTTTCCTGTGGCCATCTTGGACTCATGTTCGTCGCTGTGAACGAGCTGCCACTCATCCTAAGTGTGAAACTTGTCTGTTGCACCAACCCTTTAATCTCCCCGTCTCTCTCTCTCTCTCTCTCTCTCTCTCTCTTCCTCCAACTTCCGCAGCGTTCCTTCCCCCGCAGACCCCCGCGCTTTTACTGTGGCGTCCTCACTGCCGAGCTCTTACTACATCTGTTACTCTGCGCTTTTAATGTGGAGCTGCTCCTTGTCAGCGGGGAGAAGTTAAAGTGTGTGATGAAGAGTGTGGCGGGAGGGAGATCACAGGGCGCTCGGCATCAATTATTAAGAAGCCGGGCGGCTCGGCTGCGACCTGCCGAGCCCCAAAAATAACTCACGCTCACACTGAGACGGACCCACAAACAGATGGAGAGAGACAGACAGGCGGTCAGGCAGACAGATGCTGAGCTCGTATTAATGATTTTACACGGAATAAAGTCGGCATCAGAGTAATTTACTTGCGGTGGAGTGTGTGTGTGTGCTGAGATTCCTGTCTGTCTGCCTGCCTGCCTGTCTGCCTGTCTGTCTCTGTCCGTCTGTCTGCCTGCCTGCCTGTCTGTCTGCCTGTCTGTGTATGAGGATTGGCTTCCCTCCTGATCAAACCGGATCTTCAGCTAAACAGCTGTTTAACGGCAGCAATCTGGAAGCATGTCGCTGGATCAGACAGGAACAGGAACCGTCCTCACGGTGTTTGAAGTCAGTGGATATTAAAGGAACCTATTACGCTGCTTTTTACAGGAGTTAATGCAGGTCAACAAAACATGTTTTTGAAGTTTTTTTGCTGAAAACACCACTCAGATTATGCATGAGAGCCAACATGGCTCCAATCCACCCTGTCTGAAAAGGCGCTGTTTCAGTGGGAGGAGCCCCCCACCAGAGGCCCCGGGTTCTGTCAGCCAATGAGGTTTGAGCATGGCTCTCTGGTTTCCTTCCATTTACTCTGTAACTTTCACTTCTTTTACCTCATCAATCCACCAAAATCCAAAACGTGTTGAACAAATCTGAGGTGATAAATAATGGATCCAGTTGCTGAATCTTCACTCCTGTTAGATCTACAAGGCCTCATTTAAAGGTTTGTCCTGACTTGACTCGTGGCCGTGCTCCAGGCTTGTAGGAGACACGGACTCACGCTCGCTGGGATTTTTTTTTTGTTTCGTTTAGACGCCGGAAAATAAAATAAATACATCGAACATAAAAACGCACAGTTTGTATTGGTTTTGTTTGGAGAAACGCACAGCAGATGGGCTGAAGTCCCTGACGAGCCGACGCCGCCTCGCGCAGAGAGTAGAAAAAAACCTTTGGAAACCCTTTGTCATCAGTTCGCCTCCTTATTTGACACTTCGTCCTGATATGAACGTCCCACATGTTTGCGTGTACATGTTTGGTGTACATGTGTGCGTGTGTGTGTGTGTTTACTGAGATGCTGGTTTTGTGCCGCAGACCAAGGAGCAGCGTCAGCCCGTGGTGTCGGTCAGCAGCGTGCACGTGGAGGAGTACTCCGGCGTCGTCATCACCAACGCCTCGCTCAGCGTGCACGATCAGGACACGCCCGAGAACGAGATCCTGTTCACCATCAACAGGAGGCCCTCGCATGGTGAGGACATGGAACACACACACCCTGAAATACATAATGAGGACATGGAACACACACACACCCTGAAATACATTATGAGGACATGGAACACACACACACCCTGAAATACATTATGAGGACATGGAACACACACACACCCTGAAATACATTATGAGGACATGGAACACATACACTGATATACGTTATGAGGACATGGAACACACAGGCTGATATACGTTATGAGGACATGGAACACACACACACCCTGAAATACATTATGAGGACATGGAACACACACACTGATATACGTTATGAGGACATGGAACACACAGGCTGATATACGTTATGAGGACATGGAACACACACACACCCTGAAATACATTATGAGGACATGGAACACACACACTGATATACGTTATGAGGACATGGAACACACAGGCTGATATACGTTATGAGGACATGGAACACACATATTCAGTACTCACACACTTCCATTTTTCCTTCAGGCAAACTGCGCAGACGCCAGTTCTACTCTCAGCCGCTGGGGGCCGGCAGGGTCCTGTCGCAGGGCTCCACCTTCACCTACCAGGACGTCCTGGACCAGCTGATGGTCTACACCCCCGACATCGGCAGTGGCGGTGCCGATGAGCTGGGCTTCACGCTGACAGCCGGCACGCACAACCAGACGGGCCGCCTGGAGTTCACTTTGGGCGTACGGCGGAGCGAAGGGCCCCGCATGACCGTCAACAGAGGCCTGGAGCTCACTGGCGGTAGGGGCCGACGATGGGTCCACAGTCTCATTCAACAATGTCCCACATTGACACCAGAGGTCTAGTTAACTGGCAATTAACAGTAATTTAAAAGAAAGTCCAGGAAACGTAAGGCCTGGCAGACTTCCCTACAAAAATACTCCATAATTATATAGACTACCAGACTAAATATATATATGTTATCATTGTGTGTCATTGTGGTACAATAATAATGGGCCTCATATTTGGCAGTATTATATTCATTATTATACATCATTTATGTTAATTGTCATTTACAGAAATGATGTTGTAGGGACCTGAAGACCTGATTAATCCAGGTCAATTCACCTTGGAGCGAGGGAAAGTTTTTCAGCACTTTTTTAAGGCGTAGCTGTATCCAGTTTTTCGCAGGGAGCAAAATGATGTGCATATGACATCACTTCCTGTGCGCCCCTGGATTCCCGTCTGGCCACACAATCCAACGTGCTCCCAGCAGTAAAACCCCCTGTGTGTATTCATTTATGCATGGATGGTTTTCCTACGTGCACACTGACTTCTTCAATTTATAGTGGAGGGAATGAGCCGTCTCCTCATGTATAAGTAACATAGAGCAGGATTAAATTTGCTGCTAATAGAGCGAGGCAGTCCTCAGAGAGACGGTGTTGGTATGCAGAGCCTCCACCGCAGCATATGATGCACTTCTATGCAAAGTGAAAAGTACTTTGAGGTCGGCGGGAAGGAGAGAGCTCAATTAACATTTCCAAATAAGACGTTATAGCCAGTCAGACATTCTTTGGTCGGATGTTTAAACAACTTCCTGTTTTACCTTCAATCGGATTCAATGAGATTTTGTGGGTCTGGTGGGTCAGAGTGTGCACGGCTAAGATTTATCAGCAACAATCAGCAAGATTTATGAATGACAAATACAGGAATGTTGAGTAGTGTTCATCGGCAGTATGTAACTGACTGTTTCCAGAGGCAGATGAAGCCGGGATGAAGAGCGGAACAAACCCCCGCTCCACGCTGACAAGGGCCACGCACAACCAGACGGGCCGCCTGGAGTTCACCATGGGCATGTGGCGAAGCGAAGGGCCCCGCATGACCGTCAACAGAGGCCTGCAGCTCGCTGCCGGTAGGAGGCAACGATGGGTCCATAGTCTCATTCAACAATG
The DNA here is from genome assembly GCF_960531495.2 of Zeus faber. NCBI lineage: Eukaryota > Metazoa > Chordata > Actinopteri > Zeiformes > Zeidae > Zeus > Zeus faber. The sequence continues at coordinate 2,666,504 of NC_137203.1, forward strand.
TCACATATTGACACCAGAGGTCTAGTTAGCTGGCTATCAAAGGTAATTTAAAAGAAAGTCAAGGAAATGTAAAGCCTGGCAGACTTTCCAGTGAAAATACTTTATACTTTATACTATACTTTATAATTATATAGACTACAATTAAAAATGTTGAAATATTAAATTGACATACCCTATTTTGAGAGAAGTGTGCAAGAGTGCGTGACTGCGTCATTGTGGTACAATAGTAATGGGTCTCGTATTTGGCACAATTTTATTAATTATTAAACATTTTTCTGTTAATTGTCATTTACAGAAATGATGTTGTAGGGACCTGAAGGCCTGATTGATCCAAGTCAATTCAGCGAGGGAAAGGTTTTTGAGCACTTTAGCCGTGTCCAGTTTCGCATGGGGCAAAATGATGTGCATATGACATCACTTCCTGTGCGCCCCCGGATTCCCCTCCTCTGGCCTCCTCAATAAAACCCCCTGTGTGTATTCATGTATGCATGGATGGTTTTCCTACGTGCACACTGACTTCTTATTATTTATAGTGGAGGGAATGAGCCGTCTCCTCATGTATAAGTAACATAGAGCAGGATTAAAACTTGCTGCTAATAGAGCGAGGCAGTCCTCAGAGAGACGGTGTTGGTATGCAGAGCCTCCACCGCAGCATATGATGCACTTTTGGGCAAAGTGAAAAGTACTTTGAGGTCGACGGGAAGGAGAGAGCTCAATTAACATTTCCAAATTAGACGTTAAAGCCAGTCAGACATTCTTTGGTCGGATGTTTAAACAACTTCCCGTTTTGCCTTCAATCGGATTGTGGCCGACCAAGCGGCGCGGCCGCCCGGACGCCCCGAGTCGGAGCTTTCTTAATGTGTGTCCGTCTGGCATAGCGGGAATGTGCCAAGATTTATGAATGACAAAAACAGGAATGTTGAGTAGTGTTCGTCCGCGGTATGTCAGCTACTGTTTCCAGAGGAAGATGAAGCCGGGATGAAGAGCGGAACGAAACCCCCCCCCCCCGCTGAGTTTTGTTTGTTTCCTCCGCAGGGTCTTCGTCTAAAATCACGGAGCAGAATCTGAAAGGCACCGACGTGGACTCGGACAGCCTGAAGCTGAGCTACGTCCTCACCAAAGACATTGCGTCCGGCAAGCTGCTGCTCTCCAGAGGCCAGCAGCAGCACAGAGTGTCGGCCAAAGGCTCCACGCCGAGCTTCACGCAGGAGGAGGTCAACAAAGGTGCGTCTGCGCTTATATTTCCCTGAAATCTCAGTTACCTGTCAGCTGCCTTTGACACATTCTTGGGTTGAAATCTTATGAAATGTTTCGATGGACCCCGCGTCGATTATCTGTGCCATTTTCCTTGTGGCGTGTCTTCCCGTCAGTACTTTGTTCGGTAAGAAGGCCCAGACCGGGGCCTTTCTGCGTGGAGTCCGAACCCCTCAAAACGTACGCGTTTGGGTCAGACACTCCTGCCGATGCCCTGGAGCAAGGCATTAGTCCTAGAACCGGGCGCGGCCCCCGGGCACTGTGCTGCGGCTTTGCGCCGACTCCTTCAGAGTTAGGATGGGTCAACAGAACTCTCCGCGGGGATCGACAACGTGATTGTTGCTCTTCTCCCACCCTGGCGGGCGCAGGCGCCGTGTCGTACAGCCACGAGAAGGGAGAGAAGGGAGGCAGCCTGTCCTTCAAGTTCAACCTGGTGGACCCAGAGGGCAACAAGCTCATCGATCAGGCCTTCTTCATCAGCGTCCTGGGTAAGGTCTCAGCACGTCGTCAGCACAATAATCTGCCACGGAATCAATCATGACCCAGGTGAATACCTGATGATGATCACTGATGATGATTAATACCCGTTTCTGATTGGCTAAAGGGTGTCGATTTATTTTCATTGGACACACAGACACCTGCCGAGTGGTTCCAGTCAAACTTCCTGAGGGTGTTGTGAATGAAGAAAGTTGATATAGTTAATACATTACTCCATTTAGCAAATACTTTTGTCCAAAGCACTAAGTGTGTCAGTCAGTAAAACCTTCAATAAGAACTGTGGCTGGGCGATATGTTATTGTAATATCGATATAGTGATATGAGACTAGATACCGCCTGGGATTCTGTTCATGGTAATATAATGATATAGTTAAATGTTGTCTATACGGAGCGTTACAGTACACCGATGCCGTTTTCTGAATTTCATAGACTGTCCTAATCAATGGGTACTAATCAGTAATATCCACATGACACACAGAGTCACACCCAAAACAAGTCAAATTTTAATTTATGATAATACAATATCGCCCCACCCTGATTCGAATCTCTGCCCCCGCCCAGAGGACCGACTGCCCCCCTCGGTGGTGGTGAACAAGGGCCTGGTGCTGGACGAGAACACGGCCAAGAAGCTGACCACGCTGCAGCTGTCGGCCAGCGACCAGGACAGCGAACCAGGGGAGCTGCTGTACCGCATCACCAAGCAGCCGAGCCTGGGACACCTGGAGCACGCCACCAACCCAGGTAGGACGCACCAAACGCCCCCCGCAGGTGGGATCAGCTTGGCCTTAAGACAAATTAACAAAAAGACAGAAGACAAATTAATTCAATTGGAAATCAGATCATGTTTTAGGTCAAGATCAGAGTTAAGATAAGATAAAAAATACTTTATTAATCCCCAAAGAGAAATTCTGGAGTTGCAGCAGCAATGCAAAACATAACAAAACACACATCATGTACAACTTTATATATATATACACTTTATATATATATATTTACATACATACATACATACACACATATATACATATACTGTGTACACATATATACATATACTATATACAGATACACACATATACATATGTGTATATTCATATTCATAAAAAAATTTTTTATAAATTAAAATTTGAAATAATAATAATAGAAATAAATAGAATAAAATAGCATTTAACTCAGTGAAAGGTGAAGCTTAAAAGTGGAAGTTAAATGTAAAAATGTGCATTGTCATCAGAGGAGGAGTTTCCTCCTGGCACAGGGTCATTGTAGAGTTTAGATCAAGAAAACCTTTCTTTCTATCAGAGTGTGTGTGTGTGTGTGTGTTTGTGTGTGTGTGTGGATGCAAATATTTAGCAGTGGCCTGAAAAAGTCTCATTTGTGATTTCATGGGTGTGATGCTGTAATGCTGACCCATTTTATACAGATGTGCTTCCTGTCCGTCTGTGTAATTACTTCACACACACACACACACACACACACACACACACACACACACACTTGAGGCCTTTTAACCAATTTGGTAGCGTCTTGAGATATAACACATGAACCCAATCTCGCTTCCATCAGCTCATCAAAATTCTCCTGATGTGTTTTTTGGTTTCCACTGAGGAGAAAAAAAAAATAAAAATTTATATATTTTTCTCTTTGTCTTAAAATTGTTCCTGTTGTTGTTGTTGTTCTGCCTCACGTTGAGCGGAGCAACACGCCACTCCTCCTGGAAGCGACGACAAGTGCAGAGCACTGCCAAGCCGCTAACCACAAACTCTGATTAGATCCCCCCCCCCGCCATCTCATTTGAGCGTCTGCCGCTCGTCTGGATGCACTCACAGTTTGCTAATTACCGAAATGTCTGAAATCTCCCGGCGTCGACCTGGACGCAGCGCCGCGCTGCACTCTGGGTAATTACCATCAGCTGTACTTTTGTGTTGCGGTGCCACCCGTCGGAGGGGGGGGGAGAGATAACAGCCCTGACGCCTCGCACGCAGCTCAGTGGGGGAGCAGAGCGTCCGCACGATGCCCCCTGGTGGACGGCACCGCCATCCCAGCTGGGAGGACAGCACGTGCTCTGCGAGGATTCTGCTTGAACTTCCTGTTTCCTTCACGGGCATTGGGCGTATTTAAAGATGACATGCGTTACCACACGTGTTACATTATGGATGTTACGTTAACATTAGTGGCTCGTGGTTTGGACCCAACGCCCTCCGGCGTGCTCTCTGCACGAAAGAAAGTGTGGTGTCGGGAGGGTGTGGTTGTGTGGCCGGCGCAGCCACACCTGTCCTGGGTCTGGGTTGTTGGGCCCCGGGGTCAGTGTGGCTGTACGCCTGTTTTACCCCGGCAGGTCAAACCCCCGTCCCCACACACGCTCAGGAGAGGAGTCCTCGTCGTGACATGTGTCCATCCGCCCCGGGGCTTGTTCCATCTCGCCTGAGATGGTGCTTCCTCCACCCCGTCGCCCGCGTCTCTGTACCTGAAGACGCCCCTCGGGTGGAGTGTGGCCGGCCGAACTGCCACAGAAAGGTCGGACGCCCGTCGCATATGGGGATATCAAACCCTCATTCCAAGCCATGGAAATGCAGGGTCGTGCTGAGTCAAAACCTAGTTCCCCCGTCAGGACGTCAGGAGCGGGGGAGGTGCAGCTCCACCCTCCTGGGATGAGCACGCCTCAGTTCTCCGTTTCCCTCCGGCGCCGCGGAGATGTCGTCTGAATCGTACGACGCCTTGTGATAAGCAATAGGTGCAGTTTGATTTTCTTCCATTTTGGAAGCTTTCCGCCTGCACCTTGTGAAATGACTCCCCCCCCCTCGCCGTCGCTCGAGGACGGGGCTCGATCATTTTTTATCGGGGGGGGGGGCAACACCCTCCTACGAGGAAACAAAAACGAAGAAACAAGATGGCGTGGGCTTGGAGAAGGGAGGGAACCCTCAGGGGGAGTTGTTTCATCGCCCGCATTACCTGAAGAAGATGATGGGTTTTGGCTCGAAGCGCGGATCCATCACGCCGTCCGTGTCGGGGGGGATTACACCGCAAATCCCACAATTCCGTTTCAAAGCGTTTTTCCCGGCATCCAGGTCATCGCTGTCCCTTCTCCGAGGTTTTCCTTCTTCTGATCAGTTGATTCGCTTTGTTTTGTTTTTCGTTGTCACCTGAGGTGGTGGTGGACATCTTTTGTTCTCTTTTGGTGAATGTTCCATCCGTATCCACGGCTCACTGATCCCAACCCGCTACGTTGCTTTTGCAGTTTCACCGCGGCTGCACCTCCGCTTGCTGCGTGTGGCGGACCCCGCCACCATCAATGGAAACAGCGTATAGGGGAGCACACGCAGATCCATGTCATGCTGCTTTTTATAACGTGCCAGATAAAAAAAAAGTATGAGAAAATAATATTATAATATTATAATATTATTATAATATTATATATTTTGTTAAAAAATATGAGATTTTTTAACAAAATCATTTCACGGATTTCCACTTTAAGTGTTGTCAGTGTTGACCTGCTGCGATACTTCACCAGATGTATGTCATTTTGGCGTACTGAATAGTAGGCTACGACGCTGTTTTTGGATACTGATTTGATAAACACAGCAGTGTAGAGAAACGATGCGTACATAAGTCACCAGTACGGTCACTTCCATCAATGAAGGAACTCCTGATGCAGGGAATTGAAAATGTGATTTGTTGTGTGTGTGTGTGTGTGTGTGTGTGTGTGTGTGTGTGTGTGTGTGTGTGTGTGTGTGTGTGTGTGTGTGTGTGTGTGTGTGTGTGTGTGTGTGTGTGTGTGTGAGCAGTGTGCGTGTGTGCAGTGTGCAGTGCCAATTAGAGGCATTATAAAATAATATAATGGTTGAAAATGTCTTTTTGTTACAGCATCAATATGTCTGAGTGTTTTCTATGAGGGAGGTGATGCAGCGTTTGCCCTCAATCAGCTCCCGTGAACCTTCCTGAAACGCTGACAAATAATTCTCCAATTTTCTCTTTTTGGAGGAAACAGGGTCCTGTTCATGATCTAACGGGGAATGAACCAGAATGTTTCCTTGCCTGGTACCGATCCAGTCAGTTCTGTGAACCCACGACCCCCTCGAGTCTGGTTTTTATTTTCCCTGACGTTGATTTAGGTTTATGCTTCAGAATCTAAAAGACCTTTTTTTTTTTTTTCCCCATATTTGTTGCAAAAAGAAAGGAAAGCTGCCAGTGACTCCCGGGGTGTGTGGCCCTGTCAGGTCCCAGCCCGAGGCGTCGGCCGTGGACATTAAGACCTTTGTTTAAAAGAGTAATAGGCATAAAAAGGAATAAGTGTGATAAGTGATATCATTTTGTTTCGACATGCATTTACGACCATGAATAAAGGTTGGAATCCAGTCTCTCTCCTATTTAAAAAAAAGTGGCGCCCCCTAGTGGCAGGGGTTGGATCGCGCTCTACACTGGCTTGGAGCTGAAACAGTGAAACCCTGTTTGATATTTTTGCATTCAGACGAGCTGGTCCCTTGTTTTTACCCCGGTGCAAAACCAATGGTTGGAATCCAAAAAGCTCTCCCCCGCTGCCTCCCCCGCTGCCTCCCCCTGGCCTGGTGCAATGACGCCGCAGGTTACAGCGCCATCTAGTGGAGCGGTTCCCCTCTGTTGTACACTGACATTTATCCACAAGGCCAGCAGAAAACATTCAAAGATAGACAGGTTTTGATTTCTGATTTGTTTCTGATGAATTTAATTTCATTGGAGTTTCAGTTTGGAGAAAAGAACCACTGAAATAATTCATTTTGGGTTCACTCGAATGAACAGCCTGGGGGGGTGGCTGCGGGCGTTGAGCTGTTGTCATGTTTGGGTTAATTCTGTTCTTGGCCGAGTTAAGGTCACACATCTTTGCAGATTTGAATCCCTAAGTCATGTCCAAAACATCTCCGCGCAGGAAGTCGCATCAGCAGCTTCACGCAGGCCGACCTGGTGTCGCGCAGCGTCCAGTACGTGCACAGCAGCGAGGAGGAGAAACACGCCGACCAGTTCACCTTCAGCGTGTCCGACGGACCCAACGAGGTAACGTCCGCTTCTGATCAGGCTGGGCTGTGGTTCCCTGCTGAGCAGCCGTCCTTTAGTTTTCAGAAGCCTCCGGTTCATTCTATTTATCTGTAGACCTTACATAGTTGGGTGCCCGCTACTGAAATTGGCCTTTCGCATGGCGGTTTTAAACATTTAAAAAAGAAAAATGAAAATACCGAAAAAATAATCTTCAGCCGAGGAGGTGAGTGCATTTTAAATAAGATTTCCAATGAAAATGAAAACAATTCTGTGGTTCCCATGGAAATGTGGTCCAGTGTCGACGCACTGCAGTGATTTACTAACAGCGTGAACTTGTCACCACACACACACACACACACACACACACACACATAAATGTGCCTTGCTGGTGTGGATTGATGAGCGCTGTGTGGGTTGCAGTTTGAGTTTGAGTTGGGCCGCCACACCCGGCCGGCTGCAGCGGCCGTTCTGTCGCACGGTGTCCAAATGTTTTTGAAAGCCTCTCTCCTCAGCTCTGCTTTACGCAGCTTCCGACTGGAAACCGTTGAGTTGTGAAGTTTTGAGCGTTTGACGTTGTGACCTGGATGGAAGTCCACCCTGTAGTAACGCATGTTAATGTTGAAACCAAAATGTCTTCAATTTGACCTTTATTATGTAATAACACCTGCTACTTTGCCACATTTTTAATAAACATCTTGAACATTATATGCAATAACCTTTCCTGTATTTTGTAATTAACCAATTTCATAATTCATGTTTTTTTCTGTGTGTCCGTGTATGTGTGTGTGTGTGCGTGTGTGTGTGTGTGTGTGTGTGTGTGTGTGTGTGTGTGTCTGTGTGTGTGTGTGTGTCTGTGTGTGTGTGTGTGTGTGTGTGTGTGTGTGTGTCTGTGTGTGTGTGTGTGCGTGCGTGCGTCTGTGCGTGTGTGTGTCCGTCCTCTGCAGGTGGCCCAGACCTTCTACATCACTCTCCGGCCGGTGGACGACTCTCTGCCGCTGCTCGGCGTTTCGGGAATGAGGGTCCAGGAAGGCGTCCGTAAAACCATCACAGAGTTTGAGCTGAAGGCGAGGGACGCCGACACGGAGGTAACGGATGAAAGGTTGATAAGACGATGACGTCCAGGCTCAGCTCCGCTCATACAACATGCACAGCAGGGGGTGTGAGGGTGAGCACGGTGCTCTGCTTTTAAACAACTATAAACATTATAATTACATAAATAAATATGAAATACATATGTAAACATTATAAATGCAGATATAAATATTATATATATATACATTATGTATAAATATATAAACATATATACACATAAACATTATAAATACAAATATAAATATTATATACATATATAAACATTATAAATGCATATATAAACAGTATATAATTATATATACACATTATGTATAAATATATAAACATATATACATATATAAACATATATAAACTATATATACATACATAAACATTATATACATATATTAACAGTATATATATACATTATGTATAAATATATAAACATATATACACAGACAGTATAAACATTATATATATATATAAACATTATAAATACTTGTATAAATATTATATACATATTTAAACATTGTATATACATATATGATCAATATATACATATATTAACATACATATATAAACGGAGAAAGAAGAAGAAGAAGATATAAACATATATATACATTTAATATATACATATAAAGCACAAACCAAAAATTCCAGGCAAAGACACATTAGTCATCAGTCACCGTTCAAACCAGGAAATCATCATTTTGTGATGTAGTATTTTGGGTATTTTGGAGTCATTTTGCAAAGTTGCTGCGACTCTTCTGCGTTAATTGTCCAAATCAACAGAAGTTAAACTTGTCGCCCCGAGAACATCCTGATACAGTATTAGAATACTGAAACCAAAGGCAGTATTTCCTTTTGACTCCTTGTTTTTTTTGTTCAGAAGAAGAAAGACAAAATAAAATATTTCCAGTTGTTTCTGTTCATTTGAATTTTTGGCCGATTCCCGTCATTTGAAACCGCAAAAAATCTATAATTTTTGGTCGCCACCATCACAAGAATCCTCCGTGAGACCGGGCGGAGAAGTGATTATTGATTATTAGAGATCAGAGATCATTATTGTGAAATACCTGACCTGATTGGAATCAAAACGGAGCGATGAGGAGGATTCGTTTCCTCTGGAGTCCCATGCAGTTCTTCCATCTCCACCTCTCCTCCACCACCAGGCCGACTCCATCGTGTTCACAGTGGTGCAGCCGGCGCGACACGGCGCTGTGGAGCGCACGGGCAACGGGCAGCACTACCGGCCCACCTCCACCTTCACCATGGAGGACGTCTACCAGAACCGCATCAGCTACAACCACGACGGCTCCAACTCCCTCAAGGACCGCTTCACCTTCACCGTAACCGACGGCAGCAACCTGCAGTTCCTGGTGGAGGAGGGGGGGAAGGAGGTGAGACGTGTGTGTCTGTCTGTCTGTCTGTCTGTCTGTGTGTGTGTGTGTGTGTGTGTGTGTGTGTGTGTGTGTGTGTGTGTCTGTGTGTCTGTGTGTCTGTGTGTGTGTGTGTGTGTGTGTGTGTCTGTGTGTGTGTGTGTGTGTGTGTGTGTGTGTGTGTGTGTGTGTGTGTGTGTGTGTGTGTTAAATGGAGCAATGCTCCGACGTTTTTATGATGGGAGGGTAGGTGAATTACTGTGTGTGCCTGTGTGTGTGTGTGTGTGTGTGTGTGTTAATGTCCTTTTGCTGAGTGGACTTTGCAGCCTGTCAGTCTGGCTGTCAATCACCTCTGGCTGCCAGACATCACTAATAGACGCCTGATCCAAGTGAAAGACAGATATCGATACCCCTCTCTCTCGCTCTCCCTCTCTTTACCTCCCTCCCCCCCCCCCCTATCTCTCCCTCCCTCTCTCTATCTCGCTCGCTCTCCCAGGCCATTGCACACTCAGTTTATCATCTGTCTCTCTATAGGGGAAAATGTCATTGAGCTTTCATACCTGGCTCAATGAGCCGAGCTGTCTGTCTGTCCCTCTATCTGTATGTCTTAAGTCTGTCTGTCTGTCTGTCTGTCCCTCTATCTGTATGTCTTAAGTCTGTCTGTCTGTCTGTCTGTCCCTCTATCTGTATGTCTTAAGTCTGTCTGTCTGTCTGTCTGTCCCTCTATCTGTATGTCTTACGTCTGTCTGTCTGTCTGTCTGTCCCTCTATCTGTATGTCTTAAGTCTGTCTGTCTGTCTGTCTGTCTGTCTGTCTGTCCCTCTATCTGTATGTCTTACGTCTGTCTGTCTGTCCCTCCATCTGTATGTCTTAAGTCTGTCCGTCTGTCCCTCTAACTGTCTGTCTGTCCCTCTATCGGTATGTCTTAAGTCTGTCTGTCTGTCTGTCTGTCCCTCTCTATGTATGTCTTAAGTCTGTCTGTCTGTCCCTCTAACTGTCTGTCTGTCCCTCTATCCGTATGTCTTACGTTTGTCTGTCTGTCCCTCTAACTGTCTGTCTGTCCCTCTATCTGTATGTCTTATGTCTGTCTGTCTGTCCCTCTATCTGTCTATTTATTATGTTTAGTATTCTGTTGTTAACACTCCGTCCCGAAATGTCGAGTCAAGTCAATATCTAATTACTGAATCTGGAGCTGCAGAATCTCTGATGATGTGTTGTAAAGTTCCTGTGTGTGTGTGTGTGTGTGTGTGTGTGTGTGTGTGTGTGTGTGTGTGTGTGTGTGTGTGTGTGTGTCTGCGCGCAGGTGGTGACTTCTGCTCCCCAGAAGTTCAAGATCGAAATCCTCCCGGTGGACGACGGCACGCCGCGCATCGTGGCCAACCTGGGCCTGCAGTGGCTGGAGTACATCGACAACAAGGTGCGCAGCGGACATGTTGCCTCCATGCTGTCTCAGTTACCACCTGTCCACGGTGCAGACCTTTACCAAACACCGAAAGCACGAAGAAGTAGTCCATCAATTGCACCCTCTGCGAATGAAAGTGTCAAGCGAGGCGCTCGTTTCAATAAACGATTGCGTACCTCCCTCTAGTGGTTGTACAAAGTCAACACACTCAAATCTGCCGGTGTGTATCCTGCATCCTGCAGTGGGCGTCTGTGTCGAAGTCTTGCTTTGTGCATATTTATATTTTATCATATAATATATCATATTTTTATTGATATTTATTTATACTGCATCTATTGTCTTCGGTACAGAGGAATTTTTACAGTTTCTGTTCAAAGGTAGTCGGTCTTATTATTACATAACATTATGTCATTGAACAGACGCTTTTGTCCAAAGCGACTTACAATAATTCATACAGTGATGGAGGCAGCCGTTGGGGGGTTAAGTCTTGCTCAGGGACACTTCAGAGTGCTACCAGGAGGAGCCGAGGACGGTGCTCTAAACCTGCTTCTGGTCTCCCTCCTCAGGCCACGAACCTGATCAGCAAGAAGGAGCTTCTCACCGTGGACCCAGCCACGGACGACGGACAGCTGGTCTACGAGGTCACCACCGAGCCAAAGCATGGCTTCCTGGAGAGCAAGCTCAAACCTGGCAACCCCATCAGCACCTTCACACAAGGTATTGTCAAACCTGGCAACCCCATCAGCACCTCATGTCGTCATTTTAAAATGGAGGAAAAAAAGGAGCAAACGAGGTCAAACTGTCGACCCCTCTAACTGTTTTCTCCATTTTTATTATAACTTTGCAATTAAAAAAACAAACAAAAAAAAAACCTCTGTATATAAATGATAGATAATGAAGCTGGGCCCTCTACTGCATTCTGGCAAAAAAAAGTGCAAAACGCTGCGATGGAATCCCTGCTTTTCAGCGGTTTGACATAAAAAATTTGGAAACCGAGCGGGGAGAGTCCACTTAAAAACTCTGGTGTTTTGGGAGTTGGAACAGAAAACGCTCGTGAGGGGTTACGTTGCCCTGGGCAACACTAATCCAGACATTAGCCGGTCGGCCATTTTGACCCGTCGTTGAATGTAGTCCTGACGTTTAACTCTGTTGCTTGTTCTAATCCTGAGAACGCTCTTTAAATAATATCTGCAAAGTTTCAATCAACGGGATTTGATTGAAGTTGATACTGAACTAAACAAAAATGAAGTAGTACTCAATCTAGAATATTTACTTAAGTTTGTTTCTTTATAATTTGGCCATCTGAACGTCACTAATATTATTAAAATGCAGTCTGCTTGGCATGGCAGACAGGACGAAAGCAGAGTACAAGAGTACAGCAAAGATTAAATAAAACGTCGCTCAGGTCCTTCATTCATCGCCGTTCTCATCCATCGACCGTCTTCCCGCGTCCAGCCGACATCAACCTGGGCCTGCTCCGCTACGTGCTGCGCCAGGAGAACCTGCAGCACACCTCCGACAACTTCAAGTTCCTGGTGAAGGACAACAAGCCCAACGTGGTCAGCGACAACGTCTTCCACGTCCAGTGGTCGCTGATCGGCTTCCAGCACGGCAGGTGGGTGAGCGGCCATGTTCCCTCATCGTGATCCCCCCGGATGGGCCCGCGCTGACGGAGGTCTTTCTTCTTCTGCGGCAGCTACAACGTGAGCGAGAAGGCCGGCACGGTGGCGGTGACGGTGAAGAGGAGCGGGAACCTGAACCAGTACGCCATCGTACTGTGCCGCACCGAGGCGGGCAGCGCCACCTCCAGCTCCAGCCTGGGAACGCAGGACTACGTGGAGTACGCCGGGCAGGTACCTGCAACCTGCTCTGCTACTCCCAGATAGTAACTAGATAGTACCTGAATTGGACCTAGATAGTAACTAAATAATAACAAGATAATGACTAGATAGTAACTAGATAGAAACTAGACCATAACTAGATCATAACTAGATAATGTCTAGATTGTACCTGAATAGTAGCTAGATAGTAACTAGATCATAACTAGATAATGTCTAGATTGTACCTGAATAGTAGCTAGATCGTAACTAGATCATAACTAGATAATGACTAGACAGTAACTAGATAGTAACTATATAGTAACTAGATAGTAATCAAGCTGATGTACTAATGCGCTGCTGCTACTTTTCTTATCTACTAAGTCTAAACTACTCTAGTATTACTACTACTTTGCTAGTACTACTATTTCTACAGCTACTGATGATAACAATACTACTACTACTACTACTCTATAACTAGGAGATAATTGTTTACATTTTCACCATAATTTACCATGTACGACATATGAACTCAACTGTTTCCTGAAATGACCTTCAGAACAGCAGCCATGAAGTAGCAGTAATAAGAAACCAGCTGAAGCTCCGATGACCTTGTGCATCATCATCTTCGTACTCGTACGCTCGGTCGTTCCACAGCAGCTTCGGCTGAACTTTTCAAACTGAGGCAGTAACGAGTGGTGCCCACGCCCCCAGGTGCAGTTTGACGAGCGCGAGGACACCAAGGTTTGCACCATCGTCATCAACGACGACCATGTGTTCGAGGGGGTGGAGAGCTTCCAGGTGGAGCTCAGCATGCCGGTGTACGCCCTGCTGGGCGGAGTCACGCGGGCGGTGGTGAACATCAACGACACGGAGGACGAACCCACGCTGCAGTTCGACAAGAAGACGTACCACGTCAACGAGAGCAGCGGCCTCGTCCACGCCCCCGTCGAGAGGAAAGGTAGGCTCCGGGGCCCGGCGTCCTCTTTCCGTTCTGCCAAATAAAACCTTTTTTGGCTATTTGGTAATGACCTTCTGGCTCACCTATATGACCTCTATGACCCCTCCCCCCCTTCAAGGCGACACCTCCAGCACGGTGTCGGTGCTGTGCTACACTGTGTCGCGCTCGGCTCAGGGCAGCAGCCTCCACGCGCTGGAGTCCGGCTCCGACTTCAAGAGCCGCGGGATGAGCGGCGACAACCGGTTGATCTTCGGCCCCGGGGTCAGCATGTCCACCTGCGACGTCAAGCTGGTGGACGACAGCGAGTACGAGCTGTCGGAGGAGTTCGAGCTGGTGCTGTCCGACGCCTCGGACAACGCCCGCGTGGGCCCGGTGACCGTCGCCAAGGTGATAATCGACGGGCCCAACGACGCCTCCACCGTCTCCCTCGGCAACGCCCTCTTCACGTTCGACGAGGACGCCGGTAAGAGGCGCTGCTCCTCGGGGTCCGGGGGCGGGATTCCAAGACACGACGTGAGGTGTTCACAACCCCCTTGTTCCCAACAGGCACCATAGAAATCCCAGTCCTGCGGCACGGCAGCGACCTGACCTCTGTGACCTCTGTGTGGTGCGCCACCCGGCCCTCCGACCCCCCCTCCGCCAGCCCGGGGGTCGACTACATCCCCAGCTCCAAGAAAGTGGAGTTCAAACCTGGCAAAACTCAAGAGGTACCTGTAAGATAAAACAGAATGGCCTCTTGTACGGCAATAACAATCCGAAATAAAGTTAAAAAAAACAAAACATGGAAGATTTGACGTTTTTTGTAATAACAAGCAGCTATCAAGGTGCACACCTCGGAACAGGAATCACTTTATCAATCCCGGTGGGGAAAATGTTTAGCCCTCCTGACCATGCCGAAAAATAGCACTTACTTTCAAATATGAATGACGTGAAGAGAATGCAAACGGAAGAAAAGGTCTGCGTTGCTAAAAGCAGCACCGGGCCCCAGGATGCCCTCCCCTGGTGTCGTGTTGTGTTGGAACGAGGTTCAGAGCCTCGGCTAACCTCCTGTCCCTCCTCTGCCGCAGAGCTGCAGCCTGACCATCATGGACGACATCCAGAGCCCCGCCATCGAGGGACCCGAGTCCTTCGTGGTGTTCCTCAGCTCCCCCCAGGGGGCCGTGCTGCAGGAGCCCTACGAGGCCAACGTGGTCATCACCGACACCTTTCAGGACGGTGCGTGCCGGCCGGCTGTCGTCCCGGGACTCATCCCCGACGGCCTCACGCACCCGCCTCATTCACCCGGTGCTCCTTCCCTCCCCAGTTCCCAGCATGCAGTTTGAGAAGGCTGCCTACACGGTGAGGGAGAAGGACGGCGTGCTTCACGTCCCCATCCTCCGAACCGGGGATCTGTCCTTGATGTCCTCCGTGTGCTGCTTCACCCGCACCATGTCGGCCATGGTGATGGACGACTTTGAGGAGAGGAGGAACGCCGAGGAGTCCCGAGTCGTCTTCCTGAGCGGAGAGAAGGTACCCGCCCCTGTCTGGGTTGTATCCTCTGAAGCGTCATGAGTGGATGCTCAGAGCCTTCATGTTGGTGTCCTTTTTAATGTCTCGCGTTGTCTTCTCTGCCGAGGCTGTTGATTACCGTGCGTGCATCCGTTGCAGGTGAAGAACTGCACGGTCCACGTCGAGGACGACTCCGTCTTTGAGCCCGACGAGGAGTTCCAGGTGCATCTCGGGACGCCGCTGAGCGACCACTGGAGCGGAGCCATGATCGGCGTTAGAGATGTTGTAACTGTCACCATCACCAACGAAGAAGACGGTGTGTGGGGATCGCCTCATCATAATAACCATAATATGAAGTTGTTTTTGGGGTATTGTACAAGTTATCAGGCGAGGGTTACAGTAACCACATAACGGAGAATTAACCAAACACTCTTTTATGTCAAATTCTCTGAGGAAAATCAATTGTAATATTATGTTGTTCTCCATGTAATCCCCACCTCCCTCCAGCTCCCACCATCGAGTTTGAGCAGACCTCCTACCAGGTTCGAGAGCCTCCGGGCCCAGACGGCCTGGAGGTCCTCAACATCAAGGTGATCCGTCGGGGAGATCTGGACAGAACCTCCAAGATCCGCTGCAGCACCCGGGATGGATCGGCCCAGTCCGGATTGGACTACAACCCCAAGAGCCGGGTGCTCAAATTCACTCCCGGTCAGTGGACAGTCCAATAAAACAGCTTCCTTTGAGGTGGAAAAATTGTAAATTGTCTCTTGAGCGATGGTGACAACCTGAGAGAAACCAACCTGCTAGAGAGTGTGTGTGTGTGTCGGCTTGGTTCCAGGGATGGACCACATCCTGTTCAAGGTGGAGATCGTGTCCAATGAGGAGAGGGAGTGGCACGAGTCCTTCACATTGGTCCTCGGCCCCGACGACCCCGTGGAGGCGGTGCTCGGGGAGATCACCACGGCGACGGTTACCATCCTGGACCAGGACTCTGCCGGCAGCCTCATCCTCCCGGCGCCTCCCATTGTAAGGACACTGTGATCAGACCATGTGCTGCGGGAGGTCGAGGTTATCCTGGTTTTCGGTTCAGCCAGTCACTACAGCGGCTGATTGACGAGAGAGAGGAGCGACTCGTTGAACTCATCTGGTGTTGTGATCAGGGATGGAAACCAAACTGCCTGTCAGCCCTAATGGGTGTGAGACAACGTCTACTTATTGTCACACCCAAACCCTGAGCCCTCAGACAGAACCACACTCTCCCCCTGTCCCCTGAGGACAGATGGTGTGTGTGTGTGTGTGTGTGTGTGTGTGTGTGTGTGTGTGTGTGTGTGTGTGTGTGTGTGTGTGTGTGTGTGTGTGTGTGTGTGTGTGTGTGTGTGTGTGTGTGTGTGTGTGCGTGTGTGTGTGTGGGGCAGCAAATTTAGGACGTGCCTACGAATAAAGAAAAAACACCTCATGATGAAGCCGGACTGAACGAACAAACACTGTTTTCCCTTTAAATATAAGTAGTTTATTCATCTCAAATAAGAAAAAGACTCGAGACAATAAACCCCTAAATAGGCTCTGAATGGACAATAT
>NC_137203.1:2687954-2802954 GCF_960531495.2 Zeus faber
TCTACCGGCACGCTCTACCGGCTCTACCGGCACGCTCTACCGGCTCTACCGGCTCTACCGGCTCTACCGGCTCTACCGGCTCTACCGGCTCTACCGGCTCTACCGGCACGCTCTACCTGGACAGTGAAGCCGATAATAAGTGGCACCAGCCACTTCCTGGATCATCTTCCTTTTCATGTGAAAACAGCTGCTTAGCAGTTTTGGGATATATTATCACTGTGTCTACTACTTATGTTTCACATTTCTTTCCTTTATTTTCAACATCGTCTTATGTTTTTTTTATTGCACATACTCAGTTTTTGTTATTAATAAGGAATCTACAGTATGAATAGTTTATTTCACCATGTTGATTCAAATCCCCAGAGTGGAATTTTATTTTCCAAACCTGGATTTTCCT
This sequence comes from Zeus faber, assembly GCF_960531495.2. Lineage (NCBI taxonomy): Eukaryota > Metazoa > Chordata > Actinopteri > Zeiformes > Zeidae > Zeus > Zeus faber. The sequence continues at coordinate 2,688,352 of NC_137203.1, forward strand.
CCACATCTGCACATGAGACCCGATGTCTTCCACCGTATGATTCAGTTCTTAATAATTCCCATTTCCTCCTCCTCCTCTTCCTCCTCCTCCTCCTCCGTTTCCCCCTCCTCCTCCAGGCCAGTTCGTCCCAGAGCACCACACCCTTCCGGGCCACAAGTCCCACCTGACGGCCCCGGACCACCTGGGGGGCATCGAGTTCGACCTGCAGCTGCTGTGGAGCGCCCAGACCTTCGACTCGCCCTACCAGCTGTGGAGGGCCACCAGCTCCTACAGCAGGTCCGCGGCGTCCAGGCCCCCGGGGCCAAAGACCGGACACAGAACAGGTGGTGTGCAGGACGCCTGAGGAGGCGGAGGTCACCAACGTGTCTCCTGTGTGTGTGCTTGAACAGGAAGGATTATTCGGGAGAGTACACGGTGTTCCTGGTCCCCTGCACCGTCCAGCCCACGCAGCCCTGGATGGACCCCGGGGACAAGCCGCTGTCCTGCACCGCCCACGCCCCCGAGAAGTAGGTTGGAGGCCCCGGGAGCCTCTGATACCGGTGTTCCGGCGATGGGGACCAGGTATCAGAGGCTGTTCGTCTGAAGATGCACCTCATGACGACATAGTCACTCTGCATCTTTAATAAACGAGGCTTTTATAAAGTTTTCTGTATATTTTTTGAGAACTGTTTGTCTGAAGTTGAGTCCTATTTAAATAACGCTTTTTTGACTTGGATTACCCATGAGCACTGTCAGCCGTTGCTATGGTGATGCGCCGACTGGAACAGATCATGCTTGCCGATATCGCGGCGTTTGGCCTGTTTGGAAACCGCCACCTCTCTCCCCCGAATCTTTTCAGACCCGCGTCGAAAAAAAACACTGTTCTCGGTGGTCCCGTAACTCCCCCGTGTCCCCCGTGGTCCCCCAGGTTCCTGGTCCCCATCGCCTTCCAGCAGACCAACCGTCCCGTCCCTGTGGTCTACTCCCTCAACACTGAGTTCCAGCTCTGCAACAACGACAAGGTGTTCGTGATGGACCCCGCCGCCGCCGCCGACGTCTCCATGGCGGAGATGGACTACAAGGGAGCCTTCTCCATGGGTGCGTCCCCGTGTACCGCGTACCGCGTCCTGCGTACCGTGTACCGTGCACCGCTTCCCGCGTCCAGTAGAGATGTTCCAGTTTCTGGGGGAAATTCCCTTTTTGTCCGTCTCACCAGATTCAGGTTGATACCGGTTTCACTCCCGTGTGGTGGGTGCTGGGATGGCGCCGGGGCTGCGTGGTAACTCCGTGGTAACTGCGTGGTAACTGCGTGGTAACTGCGTGGTAACTGAGTGGTAACTGCGTGGTAACTGTGATGGTGCAATGCGGATGGACCAGCCTCGCAGTTCATGTTGCGTCTTTATTACAATAATATCCTTACATTCCATTTCTCACTTTCAAAGCGACGCCACGACCCTGTTCTGGGCCGAGGGCCACTGGTTGAGAAGCGCCGATCTCCACCGCGATCTAACTCGCTGCTTTTCAGTAGACGTTGTGGCTACAGTTGGCTCCAACGTCGCACCGAAGAGGACGACGTCCTCGTTGGACTAATTCGCTCCTTGTCCCCCCCTCCACCCCTCCCTGCCACGCCCCGCAGGCCAGACCCTGTACGGCAGGGTGCTGTGGAACCCGGACCAGAACCTGAACGCGGCGTACAGGCTGCAGCTGGAGAAGGTCTATCTGTGCACCGGCAGGGACGGCCACGTTCCCTTCTTCGACCCCACGGGAACCTTGTACAACGAGGGGCCGCAGTACGGCTGCATCCAGCCCAACAAGCACCTCAAGCACCGCTTCCTGCTGCTGGTACCGTACCCTGACACACTAATACTAATACTAATACTAATACTGATACTGATACTAACACTAGATTTCAAAAACACAGGACAAGATGTAAATATCATTTAACATCTTGTCATTACATTATCAACATTATTATTATTATTCTGGTACTAACACTAATACTAATACTACAGTAATAAGAACACTAATACTAATACTGATACTAACACTAATACTAACACTAATACTAATACTAATACTAACACTAATACTAATACTAATACTAATACTAACACTAATAAGAACACTAATACTAACATTAATAAGAACACTTATACTAATACTGATACTAACACTAATACTAACAGTAATAAGAACACTTATACTAATACTAATACTGATACTAACACTAATACTAACACTAATACTAACACTAATACTAATACTAACACTAATAAGAACACTAATACTAACATTAATAAGAACACTTATACTAATACTGATACTAACACTAATACTAATACTAACACTCATACTAACACTCATACTTATACTAACACTAATACTAATACTAACACTCATACTAACACTTATACTTATACTAACACTAATACTAATACTAACACTCATACTAACACTCATACTAACACTCATACTAACACTCATACTAACACTCATACTAACACTTATACTTATACTAACACTAATACTAATACTAACACTCATACTAACACTCATACTTATACTAACACTAACACTAATACTAATACTAACATTAATATGAACACTAATACTAATACTGATGCTAATACTAATACGAATACTAGTACTCATATTAATACTAACACTAATAAGAACACTAACACTAACACTAATACTAACACTAATAAGAACACTAATACTAACATTAATAAGAACACTTATACGAATACTGATACTAACACTAACACTAATACTAACACTAATACTAATACTAAGATATTGAACTTTTGGTGCTAAAACCAGTTATTTATCAGTATTTCTGGTGAGTGTGGTATCGCTGCGTGGCAGTAAGGGAGGGGCCGTCAAAATACTAAATATTTAACAGCACAAAAATGCAAAAAAAACCTTTTTCCTGGATCCGTGTTTTTCCACCGCAGGACCGTAAGCAGCCGGACGTATGTGACAAGTACTTCCACGACGTCCCCTTCGAGGCCCAGCTGGTCTCTGACATCCCAGAGCTGCAGGCCCTGGCGGCCATGCCGGGCGTGGACGGCTTCACCATGAAGGTGGATGCTCTCTACAAGGTGAGGAGAGGTTATACTACATCACTCTTTATGATATGATGGTGTTTTGAAAAGTATACTGCTGCTGCTACTACTGTCATTGCTACTATTACCATTACTACTACTGCTATCATGACTACGACTACGGCTACTACTTCTATCATTACTACGACTATGGCTACTACTACTATCATTACTACTACTACTACTACTAGACTACCATTACTACTACTACTATCATTACTACTACTACTACTACTAGACTACCATTACTACTACTACTATCATTGCTACTTCTACTACTACTACTATCATTACTACTACTTCTTCTACTTCTATTATTACTACTAGTACTGCTGCTGCTGCTACTACTACTACTATCATTACTACTACTACTACTACTATCATTACTACAAGCACGACTACCATTACTACTACGACTATCATTACTACGACTACTACTACCACAACTACCATTACAACTACTACTATCATTACTATGACTACTACTACTACCATGACTACTACTACTACTTCTACTATCATTACTACGACTACTTCTACTACTTCTACTACTACTACTACTATCATTACTACTACTTCTTCTACTTCTATAATTACTACTAGTACTACTAGTACTACTACTAGTACAACCACGACTACTATTACTACTACTACTATCATTACTACTTCTACTACTACTACTATCATTACTACTACTACCACGTCTATAATAACCACTAGTACTGCTGCTGCTACTACTACTACTACTACTACTATCATTACTACTACATGGCCGTCTCCATAGGGAGTCCCCTTGAAGTGTCATATAGAACCTCTAGCAGGTTCTACTGAGAAGCCTCTGGTCAGTTCTTCCAGAACACTCCGAACGCACCACAGAACCTCCGAGGGGAGTGTTCACTACTCTTCTGGACAGAACCCGACCAACTTCTACTTCCTGTTTCTCTGCGGGTCGGCAGGTGGAGGCGGGGCACCAGTGGTACCTGCAGGTGATCTACGTCATCTCCCCGGAGTCCCGGTCAGGCCCGCGGTTCCAGCGCTCCCTGACCTACGAGGTGCCGGCGCCGCGGTCCCGCCGCGACCTGGCGGAGCCGCGGGGCGGCCGCGGCGCCGCCACCGGCGCCGGGCGGCCGCCGCTGGACGAGTCGCTGATCTACGACAACGAGGGCGACCGGGTGAAGAACGGCACCAACATGAAGTCTCTGCGGCTGGAGGCGACGCCGGCGCCCTCCTTCAACGCCCACATGGGAGGCTCGGTGGGCGGGGGCGTGGCGGCGCTGGCCCTGCTGCTGCTGGCGCTGCTGGCGTCCTGCTTCCTGTTCCGCCGCTGCCGGCGGGCGGGGAAGGGGAAGGAGGGCGGGGCGTACGGGGAGTACCCCCTGAACAGCAAGGTGGAGGTGTGTCTGGACAAGCGTCTGGAGAAGAACTTCAGCAGCGGCGCCTGCACCGTGCGCAACCTCAACGTGCTGCACCGCCCGGCGCCGGGCGCCCGCGTCAAGCGGGTCAACCTGGAGGCCAAGCTGCGCAACGACCTGGGGGACGGCACCGAGGTCTAGAGCCCCGCCCCCCGACTTCCTGTCCCCCAGGAAGTGACGGAGTGAAGAGGGCGAGGCGGGGTTTCTCTCTCTCTTTTTTTTTTATAATGGTAGTTTCGGGATGAGAGAGAAGTCGCTTCACGAAAATAAACAAAAAACGTATTTTGAGGAAATTAGAATTTCCCCCAAATTCCCGAATCCCGTCCAGGGACGAGCAGGGCGTGGTCTGAGGGAGGAGGGAGGGAGGGTTGTCTTCTGCTGTTTTCTAAAGAGTGTTTGTACCCAACATATTTTTATATCCTGAACCATCTGAAAAGGGAAACGGAGCTACCTCAGGAGAGCACACACACACACACACACACACACACACACACACACACAGTGGGTGGTCCCTGGAGGAATTCGGGCTCCGCGTTGCTGAATATTTAGGTGGAAACACTGTTTTGTCTTTACACTGTCAGGCCTCGTCCCACAGGAAGTGGCACCTTGCTCTCCGCGCGACTCCGCCTCCCGCTGCACCGCCCGCTACACCGCCCGCTACACCGCCCGCCGCGAACCACACGTGGGCTCATTTCGCCCCCACCCGGTTCTCTTTCCTTCTCTTTCGTCTTTTTTTTTTTTCCGTTTTGGATCCTCCGGCGAAGCGGCCCTCCAGGGGTCCGCGCGCCCGGCGCTGCTTGGGCTCCGTGACGCGGGGCCCAAGGTCGTCGGGGTCTCAAACCAGGACTCAAACCAGGAACTCTGCGGTGATTTCCTTACGCCGATGGAGATGGATTGGTTTGACGGAGCGGGCGTGGATTCGGGCGTAGAGCGGGGGTGGATTTGGGCGTGGAGTGGGCGTGGATTTGGGCGTAGAGCGGGCGTGGAACGGGCGTGGAGCGGGCGTGGAGCGGGCGTGGAGCGGGCATGGAGCGGGCGTGGATTCGGGCATAGAGCGGGCGTGGAGCAGGGTGGAACGGGCGTGGATTCGGGCGTAGAGCGGGCATGGAACGGGCGTAGAGCGGGCATGGAACGGGCGTAGAGCAGGCATGGAACGGGCGTAGAGCAGGCATGGAACGGGCGTGGAGCGGGCGTGGATTCGGGCGTAGAGCGGGCGTGGAACGGGCGTGGAGCAGGCGTGGATTCGGGCGTAGAGCGGGCATGGAACGGGCGTAGAGCGGGCGTGTATTCGGGCATAGAGCGGGCGTGGAGCAGGGTGGAACGGGCGTGGATTCGGGCGTAGAGCGGGCATGGAACGGGCGTAGAGCGGGCATGGAACGGGCGTAGAGCAGGCATGGAACGGGCGTAGAGCAGGCATGGAACGGGCGTGGAGCGGGCGTGGATTCGGGCGTAGAGCGGGCGTGGAACGGGCGTGGAGCAGGCGTGGATTCGGGCGTAGAGCGGGCATGGAACGGGCGTGGAGCGGGCGTGGCCGTTGATACTCGGTGATAAGTTCAACGCTGTGCTCAGTGACGAACAGAACAGAAAAGTAAAACCTGGTGATGCTTGAACCGGATGGGCTCCGAGTGTTTGACCCAACAGAGTGTGAATAGGGCTCCACCTACGGTACACAAGTGCAATTACACCCCCGCCTCCTCCGCTCCGTCCCTCACCTGCAGATATTTTGGTGTTGATGTATTTTAAGCCTTACACAGTTTTTCGAGTCTCACAGTGAAACCTCGCGCTCCAGCTCAAAGTGCCGTGCAGTGTTCCATCACCACCACCACCTCCAACCAAAACGCTTTTTCTTTCACCTCCTTCTCACTTTTTCCAAATGGGAGAAAGGCCAACTTGCGGTGGCGCCCTTTGACCCCGGGGCGGGAGACACTCGCCGGCGCCTTTACCGGCGGAGAGGTTCGGAGGTCCGGTTCGATGCCGCCAGACGACAAACCTCTCCTCTGCCTGTTTGATGCGTTTATCACAACGTCACTGACACGATGTTTTCTGACACGGAACCTGTCTCTCTCTCTCTCTCTCCCTCTCTCTCTCTCTCTCCCTCTCTCTCTCTCTCTCTCTGCCTCTGTCTCCCTCCCTCTATCCGTCTCTCTCTCTCTGTCTCTCTCTCTCTCTCTGTCCGTCTCTCTCTCTACATGAAACATTGTGCCTATGGACAATCATCACAAAGGGAAGTTGGGGATCTGAACGTTATATTTTTGGTGCTATCAGTGATGGAGCTCCTGCCGTGACGTGGTGGATGTGATGCCTGTATATGGTGCCTTTTTTTAAGAATAAAAAGCTGAAACCACAGCGTGATGACTGATGAGGAGACTGTTTTTTTTTTAATCCAAAATACCGGATTCACCAGCTGGACACAGATGTATTTCTGTTGATGTTGTTTTGTGGCCGTGACTCCTTGATAATATAATATCAGATTTTTAAAAGCTGATTTGAACCTGTGTCCTTCCACCTCAACAGGTGTTTTATTGGATCTATTTGTTTTAACTTTATTGCTCTAATACTCAAACACATCGACAGAGAAACCGTTTTTTACTTTATCTCTATTTTCATTCTTCAAAGGACAAGAATGAATAAAACACATTTTCATCAAGTGTAATACACTAAGTTAATTGTAATATGGATTATAAGTATTTAATATATTTTTTATATTCTATACCCAGGTATTTAAGTTGTGTGATAGCGATTTATTTATCACAACTTGTGATAAATAAATTATCACTTTTTATCAACATTATTTTTATTTTCAGGTGTAGTTTCATCAAAGCATCAGTCAAATTCTACAACACTGTACACACTAATAAATATTTATTACTGCATTTGTATTTTATGAAATGTATCATATATTGAGATAAGCATTGTTTACAAAGTAAATCCATAGTTTAAATGTGAATAACAGATAATAAGCCTATGATCAATTTATATAAGAAGTAATAATAATAATAATAATAATAATTAATAATTAATAATTAGCTGAGGTCAGTGACAAGATGGTGGCGTTGACACGTCACGGCAGGCTCCATGTGGTTCTATGGAGCAGCTGCAGCAGGTGGAGGTGACTCAGGTGAGGGTGCAGCTGCTGCAGGTGGAGGTGACTCAGGTGAGGGTGGAGCTGCTGCAGGTGGAGTTGGCGGGGGGGGGGTATTTAGGGAACGGACTTGGCAGAAATGGAATATAATACTGATAAGTATGTTTTAATAAGTGTACGATCGCTTCTCCATCGTTTCTCTGTCGGTTCTCCGTCGGTTCTCCATCTCTCCCTCGCTCATCTCTCTCTGTGCATTTATCCTCCGTCGTTCTGTTCATTTTCCTCGCTGTGAATTCTTCAAGACGTTTGACTTCATTGTGTCAATTGTTGATTGAACTCCCGTACAAACACCAGGTGAATGTTAAGAATCGCCCGTTAAAGACTTTAAACATCAGCTGATCTGATCAGGGCCTCAAGGCTTGGGGCCACGAGGAGGCTCCGGAGCATCACGTCAGAGCCCACGTCTCAACCACACTGGAAATAAAGTCAAATGAATGTGGATCGAAAGCACATGAGGACAGAAGATTAAAAACTTTGAATCTGCTTTAACATCCAGAACCTGTCACCACAAAGGAATTATTATTAGTGCACTTTTGAGTGTGCGTGTGTGTGTGTGTGTGTTGAGGTGTTCTCCACCAGGGGGCGTCATGCAGCGTGTCAAGATGTGGAGTCAGAGTCACGCCGCCGCGTCTCCTTATCAGCTCTGATGTCATCTCCCGCAGGACGCGTGCCATCGTGGTGACGCTCCACCTGTTCTCCGTTTCGACCAGGCTCTGGGCTTTGGTAGAGAACACGGGCGTGTCAAAGCCAACGTCGGATGAGGTTGAATCGAAACAGCCTGAAAAAGATATGACAGAGTTTGCTGTGAAATCTGGAGGCGGAGCTTTGAGCACCTGTGGAAGGAAGAGGATCCATCAGAAGAACCTTGTTGTTGGTCTTACAGGTGCCAATGCAACACGCCCACAGGGGCGGCCCTCACCCGGTCGACGCCCACCAGGGTAGATCGGTGTTGTGGTCAGGGACAGGACAGGAAAGTGTTCCGCGTGTTCTCACACACCGCTGGTGCATTGCGCGCGTCGCCCCGGGTGGGGATCGAACCCGGGACCTTCTCGCTGTGAGGCGGCGGTGCAAACGCCGGTGCCGTACGTCAGCGTCCCGATCCGATATGATTTGAGGTTGTTGACGTGAGACGTCTCTCTCCTTTCGAGCAGCGATTTTGAACCCTTCTCACATCAAGGACCGCGATCCGATCCGATGCGATCCGATCCAGTCTCCGGGATCCATTTCGTTGCGGTGTGTGATTGGGCGTCTCTGCTCTCATCGGGGAGGAAACAGTGGAACTAGGATCCGATCAGTCCGTCCTAACGCTGCTGACGTCGAACGAAGAAGAGTCAAGTTGAACTGTTAAAAGTTATGCTGGGGACCCCCCCGGGAAGGACCCCCGGAGGGTCACCGAACCCCCTTTTGAGAACCACCGGTTTGGACGGTGCCTGAGAAGTATTCCTGTGTGTGTGTGTGTGTATGTATATATATATATATATATATAAAGTAGAATCCATCTTATTCTTGGAGAAGCACACTTTGCATCCATATCAATACGTTGTAATGTGTTTATTCTGAGGACGTGTGTTTACTTCCTGTACATTCCTCTGGAGGCCGTTCGAAACACAAGGGTCAAAGGTCAAGTTTTTTTTTTTTTTACTGTCATGCACAAAATAAAACACGGCATGGAGCGGACCAGGCCTTGACTCGCCTTGCACCACATGTTAAGTTTAAAAAAGGGTCGTCAAAAAATGTAGTATTATTGAAGTATAAATAGGTAGTTAATAGTCATTTTTTCTTTTAATTTCCTGCGTGAAGTGCAAGAAAAATTCTCAATCAATCAATTTATTCTTTTCTTTGAATCATTGTTTTACTTTTCTTTAAATCATTGTTTTACTTTTCTTTAATTCATTGTTTTACTTTTCTTTCATTCATTGTTTTACTTTTCTTTCATTCATTGTTTTACTTTTCTTTAATTCATTGTTTTACTTTTCTTTAATTCATTGCTTTACTTTTCTTTAATTCATTGCTTTACTTTTCTTTCATTCATTGTTTTACTTTTCTTTCATTCATTGTTTTACTTTTCTTTAATTCATTGTTTTACTTTTCTTTAAATCATTGTTTTACTTTTCTTTCATTCATTGTTTTACTTTTCTTTAAATCATTGTTTTACTTTTCTTTCATTCATTGTTTTACTTTTCTTTAATTCATTGTTTTACTTTTCTTTCATTCATTGTTTTACTTTTCTTTCATTCATTGTTTTACTTTTCTTTAATTCATTGTTTTACTTTTCTTTCATTCATTGTTTTACTTTTCTTTCATTCATTGTTTTACTTTTCTTTCATTCATTGTTTTACTTTTCTTTCATTCATTGTTTTACTTTTCTTTAAATGTTTTCAACGCTCAAAAGAATCAAGCTGTGCGCATGCGCGTTAGAAGGTTGCCAGATTCCCCGCCTATATGTAAATTAGAGCTACTTCGAAAGCACCATTAGTCTACAAACATGTGCAGCTGGTCAGGAGAGGTGCACAGACAGACACGTAGTGATAAACAATCACGTCGCATCACACTGACGGGACAGTAGCTTCATTTTGGGCTTTGGGGCGGGATTGGAGGAGTCCTCACGCTGGAAGGGTTTGCGTGGACCTGGCAACCCCGCACCTCGACGGAGACTGATGCTGCATTAAAGTCGCGTAGGAATTAACAGGTTTTTACGTCGTACCTGCGCGTAACAGGATCCTGGAGCCGATTCATCCAGATGGAGGATCGTAGAAAACGTTGTGTTATTGTTACTGTTCAGCATTTTATCCATTTAAATATCTATGAAGTCATGTCTGTTCAGCACTTTATCCATTTAAATATCTATGAAGTCATGTCTGTTCAGCACTTTATCCATTTAAATATCTATGAAGTCATGTCTGTTCAGCACTTTATCCATTTAAATATCTATGAAGTCATGTAGGCTCATATCATACCAGGCCACACTACGTTTAAGAAGCACATTATCACACATGACATCAATCTGTCAGAAAGAGAGAGAATTTAAGAGCCGCGTGGCCGCCCTCCTCCACCTCCTCCACCTCCTCCACCTCCTCCTCCATCTCTCTCTCATCAATCGTTTCAATGTTGTCTTCATTGTATTCGTTGTTGTCATGTAATGTGCCGCTTGGTTCAATGATGATTGCATCTTCCTGTTTTTGGTTATTCCGGTGGAGCCGCCTGCTGTTTTCATTTTTTTCAAACTCTACTTTTGTCATTTCTTTTTCCTTTGACCTCGTGGCTCCGCCGCCCGGACACTTCTCTAACCCCACCTGCGATGCATCAACCATAACAGCTACTTTGAGCTGATGACCAGGGCCATCCCACTGCACCCTGCCGGCCCCAGATGTTCACCCTGCCGGCCCCAGATGTTCACCCTGCCGGCCCCAGATGTTCACCCTGCCGGCCTCAGATGTTCACCCTGCCGGCCCCAGATGTTCACCCTGCCGGCTCCAGATGTTCACCCTGCCGGCCCCAGATGTTCACCCTGCCGCCCCCAGATGTTCACCCTGCCGGCTCCAGATGTTCACCCTGCCGGCCCCAGATGTTCACCCTGCCGGCCCCAGATGTTCACCCTGCCGGCCCCAGATGTTCACCCTGCCGCCCCCAGATGTTCACCCTGCCGGCCCCAGATTTTAACCCTGCCGGCCCCAGATGTTCACCCTGCCGGCCCCAGATGTTCACCCTGCCGGCCCCAGATGTTAACCCTGCCGGCCCCAGATGTTAACCCTGCCGGCCCCAGATGTTCACCCTGCCGGCCTCAGATGTTCACCCTGCCGGCCCCAGATGTTCACCCTGCCGGCTCCAGATGTTCACCCTGCCGGCTCCAGATGTTCACCCTGCCGGCCCCAGATGTTCACCCTGCCGGCCCCAGATGTTCACCCTGACGTTCAGCAGCGCTGCTGATGTGCTTCACATTTTCTTGATCAAATGACATCAGGTGAACTCGTGCGTCTGTAAAGTTCCCTCGTGTTCGCTCTTCTCCATTCACACAGGTACGTGCGGGGCTGGATGACCGGATGTCCCATTTCTCCCGTAGGACTTGAACGCAGCACAGCGAACCACCCACTTGCCGCTGCCTCGAGTCACGGGAGCCCCAAGTTCGGCGGCGTCAGTCCGGAGCGAAGTGACCCGGCGGAGGACGCAGCGACTCCGGCGTTAATTGCACTTAAAACCAAGCCAGCGGCTGTTTGACGGTGAATACGGCCACAGGCCGACGGGTCGCCCGCTCGCCGGGACCGGCTGCTCACTTCGTAACAAGAGCCGCGGCTGCTAGCTAAGCTCGTTAGCCAGCGAGCTAACCGCCCCGGACCGCGAGCTAGCGCCGAGCCGGCCCGGGGGAAGGGGACGCGCCGCCCGGGGCTCAGCTGCGAGGATCCTCCGCTGTGTTTCCCGTGTTTATCTCCGCCGAGGGAACCGTGTGCGACGGGTCACGGTGACCGAGGGGGCGTGCTGCTTTGCTGCCCCGGACGCAGGCGTAGTTCAGTCGGCGGGAGGGGCGGACTGCTCGCGGCGGAGCTCCGTGTGTGCCCCGGGTATGCTGTCTTGAGCTGGACCCAGCGTGTCGGCTGAGGGTCCCGGTGGGATTTCACCGCGATTCCCCGTGAATATTCCCACACCAGCAGGGGGGGAGGGCGGGGGTTCTTCATGCGGCTCTAACAAGCAGGACATTCAAATAGTTCCGATTTCCCACGAGGATCGTTGTGTATTTGGACCCGGCGAGGATGAAGAAGTTCTCCAGGATGCCCAGGTCGGAGAGCGGCGGGCCCGGGGCGGCGTCCGGCTGCGGCTCCGGCTCCAGCAACTACTTGGGCCGGGTGTTCGCGGTGGGTCGGTACCAGGTGACGGTGGAGGAGCTGGTGGCGGAGGGTGAGTAGCACGAGTCTCTGTGACGCTGTGGGACACTCCCGACATGAGCAGTATGGAGAGAAATACCAATAACACCGAGTTTTGGGGGATTGGTTGAGGATCCAGTTATACACCATGCATGCATGGCCCCGGGTCGTCTGTAGTTTCTTTAAAAAGTCTTAACGTGTATTAAAAATACGATTTTTATACCTATGAGGACCTTAAAAGTTATGCCATGGTGCAGGACCAGAGTCAGCATTATTTGAACCCCCCTCCCCAAACCCTGCAATCATACTACCAGTTGGAAAAACAGTTCATAACCTTCTACTTAATACTAAGGGAGAGGGGTTTGTCCAAAAATAAGTCTTCAGAGAGCTTCAAAATGTATTCAATTGAACCCTCAGGTACCTGCAGAAATCCTATTGTCTGTCTAGAGAAACCGGACCAACTACATTTTTGTCGCATTGTAATGTTTGTGTACGACAATGAGCCATTTCAACCTGAGCGTTTAGCCAGACTTGACTTGAATGACTCCTGGAGTGTGCATCCAGCCTCTCCCCTCAGGGGACGTTGTCCTCAGGGTGTAAACCGTCCATCTGTGCTGTGTAAATACATGTACAGATGTAGCTGCTGGAGCCATGTCTAACTTCTGCACTTGCCAAATAAAGTTCTGCTGCTCCCGCCGGTCCTCTCTCCCTGGGAAAGAAATTGCACTCTTTTTCGAGTGTAAGAAATCTCCCGGAATATTTAGGTAGCTGTTTGGCTGAAAGATGTCATAGTTTTGTGTAAGGACAACACGAATGATTTCATGCTACATGAAAATGAGATTCACAGTTGTTTTGTAATGAGATAGATGATGGTGACTTCTCAAAGGACACACATTCCCCATGATTAAACTCGTGATGAAATTGATTTAAACCAAACTTGGGACAGTGTCAGGATTATCTCTTCAACCTACTGATTAGACATGTTCTGATATAACCTCCGATCAGACACTATCATATAAGCAAGCATAATGTACTAATTCTGTTATGCGATGCCAGGCTAATATCAAAGGATTTAAAACAGCCCAAAGATCATATCAAATATGCCAACATGTCATATTATACTCATCATCATGTTCTGTTGATCCTGACAAACAGCCTAAATATGCACTCTTCAGTTCTCAATGGATCGGTACTTAGATTGGGATCACCAGTGTTCAAGTGGAGCGGTTGATTCCTGACACTGAAGTCTAACCGGCAGTTCATGCGTCTACGTCACCGGAGTCGGTGCCTTGCGGGGACATGCTAAGTACACACTCGCACTAAGCCTCCTACACGTCAGTCTGGACGAGGTGTCGGTGACCTCGCTGCTCCACGCGCCGCACGTTTTAATCTGTCGATTCGTATACTGCAATTAGACTGATCACTGAAGAGCATTAGCATACTGGAAGATCAGACTTTTATGAGTTTAACCTTGGACGGCTGTCTGTTCATTGGATTACTTTATAAAGTGATGTGATGTGAGGTAATTATTTTAACCATGTTAACACAGCCTTTGGAGCTCACCTTCTCCCCGGTGTATCCCACCTCTCCTACCGTCCCCTATTTGGAAGTATGGACTTGGACATGAATGTACCCACGGGGATGGTAGCTCAGGAAGGTAGCTCTAGACGAGGTAGAGCTGGTGGTCTAGTAATCTAAAGGTTGCTGGTTGGATCCCAGGCTCCTCCTGCTAGCATGCTGTAGTGTCCTTGAGCAAGACACTTAACCCCTAATGGCTCCTGATGGCTGCGTCCGTCGGTGTCTGAATAATTGTAAATCGCTTTGGATAAAAGCGTCCGCTAAATGCAATGTAATGCAATGTAATGTAATCCATTGACATTGCAGTGCATTTAAATTCCCATACTTTGTATTTATAGAAATAGGTTTTAACATGATTGTTCATAAGTCTTTGCTCTGATTGATGAGTCTATCCATCCTCAACTGTTCTTAACCTGCTTATTCCTGGGGTGGGGCTGGAGTCGATACCAATATCCCAATTTCATCACCAAAATCCCAGACGACATCTAGTCTCATTATATATTGATATATCTCACATCCCATTCATACTCACCTGCTCTCCAGTTAGTTTATCAAGCATGTATTTAGAGGTTGGAGGAACCTGGAGCACTCTGAGAAAACCCACATAACATGCAAACTCCACAAAGAAGCGGGAGTCACACCCTGATCCCAGGCCCCGCCCAGTGCTCCACTGTGCCACCCACTGATGAGCTTTATCCGCCAGTCATCTTTCTGAGGTCAGGTCCATTGTTAAGACCTTGTTGGCTGATGTTAAAAGACTTGAAACAGTAGCAATCAGCTACATCTCACTGGGCCATCCGCTAAAGTAACCTTGCTGCACCACCTCGCACCTCCTGTCCCTGCACAGACGACGGCCATGCAAGGGCAGTGAGGCTCATCAGTATGCACGGTGAGGGCCGGGCCTGGCAGCCCCCAGCCTGGCAGCGTCTGGCAGCCGCTCGCTGGCAGTGCAGCGGCACTCTGGGCCTCAATGAATCATGGGCTCGTTCCCACAGGCCGCTGTCCCATCCCACCATCCGACAGTTATTCAGCAGCTGGGCCCGTTTAACGTGAGGCAGGAGATCCACAAAAACTGACAGCTGCTGGAGGACGGACATACAGCCATGCTAGTTTAATTCAAGAAAATAAATAAACTTGGAAATGGCGTAATAGTAATAGCAAGCACCCATCCGGGTGAGGTAATTTTGTGCAGAGCAGAACAGGACAAGAAAAAATCAAGACTGAATGACTCCAAAGAAAACAATACAGAAGAGTTAAGGAGGGTACAGATAAGAATGGGATGGGACCTGTCAGTCGAAGCAACCACACCCTCTTAAATACAGCTCTTCAAGTTCTAATATCCTCTTTATGGGACAATCATTTCACTAAATCTTAACCAAGACACCTGTTGGAAAAAGTAAGGATAGGATAAGGATAAAAAGTATTGACTCTGGTCTGACAGACAGACATGGAAGGATCCTCATGCCAAGCGTCTTTTAGAGGCTGCCTGGGACGTCAACATGAGAGGGAATCTGCGGAACACAGTGGAATAACATGTTCAGAAAATTGGAATAAATGACCTTTAAGTTGGATGTTTTGGAACTACCAATGCAAGTTCCTAATGGTTTTCCCGCAGACCTTTTTTTTTTTTTTTTTTTTTTTTTTCCGTCCGCAGTCGCTGCAGCAGCAGAGCTTCGTAGTACTCCTTTTCCTCATATTTATAATACCCGACTGCATCACTTCCTGTGCATCAGTAATGCTTCCTGCGGCAGACCTATGAAGTGAAGATGATCAGAATCAGCAAGTCCTTCTGATGTTAAATTGATTCTAATACCAATGAAAAGTGAACATTTCACCATGCAAAGCAGGTATCATGAGGAGGTTTAAGGTATTGCGGGGCGATATATCATCATGACAGTATAGTTATATTGTTGTTGTCTTTAAGGAGCATTACTCTTCTAGCTGTTGTAATCAAGGCCTTGACCTGCTTGGTCATTATATCCACATTACTAGTGGTCCTTTCTCAATTTTTCTGTTGTGTGAAAGTATCTTATGGAAGCACCAATAGTCGGCCCCAAAATATGGTGCCATTTGATTTAGTCTATATTGCCCAGTCCTACTTTAAGATGTTAACGAAAGACTTTGTGTTCTTCGTGTGTGGAACTACTTTCTGGTTTTCCGTCTTTCTCTGACATATCTGCACAGTTTCGACGCTGAGCAGGAACTTTTGTCATTTCCCCTTCATTTATCTGCGGGTTCTCTGAGACGCTCTCGCCGAGGAACCCTAGAAATGTGGAAAAGGGCTAAAACAGGATGCATCTGTGAGTCCGTCACCCTTCATCCATGAATTCTTTCTGCCTGCTCAACCTTTTTTTATGTACAAGGTTGAAAGGTCTATAAAAGGATGTAGAAATAATTTCATTATTTTTAAATTCTTACCCTGTTTTTGTGTTTTTTTTTTTTTTTTTTTTTTCCCCCCTCCAAAAACAGGAACTCATACTCATAGGTTGTCCGATATTGTCCCATTGTTTACATTTCTTATACATATCTTCAAAACCCGTCTATTTCCTTTCTGCTGCAGTAACCTAATTTGTTAAAGGGATGTAAGTAAAGCTTCATTGAATCATTTACTGTGTGTGTGTGTGTGTGTGTGTGTGTGTGTGTGTGTGTGTGTGTGTGTGTGTGTGTGTGTGTGTGTGTGTGTGTGTGTGTGTGTGTGTGTGTGTGTGTGTGTGTGTGTGTGTGTGTGTGTGTGTGTGTGAGATCTTTGTAAACTCAAATATCCCATGGTAACTGTGAAGTTCATGGTTCATTTTGGATGAACCCATCTAGGACAGAGTTAGTCTGCAGGTGGAGTTCAACTTCTCAACCTGCAATCCAACTCTTTATTCATTCTTTAATCATCAAGAACCACTGCATGACTCTGTCCTGTGGACGACCTGTAGGATGACCAGAGCACAGCTTTGGTGTTTTTCTGTGTAACAAAAAGCTGCACTTGAAAGCCTTTTAAAGTTCTTTGCCGGATGGCCGTTTGCCTTGGAAGGTGCTCGGTGCTTCCCGACGCTCGTCCTGTCTGGGAGCACAAGACGAACTGCCTGTGTTTACTGGTTACGAACGCCGGCACCTTCTTAGATAAAGGTCACTGCCTTCCAGTGCACGATGAGACGCCGGCTCGCTGGGTTCACTTCCTGTTTTTACACCTTCACCAGCATTGCCAACATGAGACTGCAGATCTTTAATGTCTGAGCCAATAAAGGTCTGTGGATTCCAGCCTTCGGTTTCACTGCTTCCTGATGTTGGGTATGTATTAAAGGAACTAGTAATATGTACTTTACATGGTAATCTCTAAAATTATTTTTTAAACAAATATGTAAAAATAATAATAATCCCATATTTGAAATTAATCTAATTTATTTTGCTGCCTCCACACCTATGGAATAGTTTGAAACAGCTTTGCTTGGACTCTGAACTAAAGATTAACCATGCAATGCAATGTTATTGACTGTTTGGATATGAAGAGATTTGACTCTTAACTTAGTACTTGAGTAACTATTTCTCTACTACACTCACTCGAGTTGTTGTTGCAGAACTACGTTTACCTATACTTGGGTTGGGCGTAATACCTTTTCAAAGTAAAACCTTTTTGGAGTATGGTCCTTCAGTAGCTTAGCCCCTCGGGTGTTTCCACAGAACATGCTGAGCCTGCGCAGTTTGCATCTTTCACTCAACATCAGCAAAACCTTAATTAGGGTTTGTACAGGCAACATCTTGTACCTTTTAAGTAAGCTTGATTATTAATGTTGAACTTTTAATGTTAAAATTGTGCTTGACCGTTTAAGAATACCTGGACAGCATTGGTAGTGGTTGTTGGGATTCTGTCTTTAACGTAAGTAAATGAGCCATATGAGAGAAAAGTTGGCTCCATTTATTAAAAAAAAAAAGTATAATGAACCCTGTTCAATGCTCAGGTGTGTCCCTGCCCTTGAAGACCTGCTGAGACCTGGGGAGTGATACGATTCTGAACCTCTAAAGAGAGATGATGAAAGCTTTATCCCTTCACATTGTATCGTTGAGATCAACTTCTCTTTTTTTTTTTCAGAGAGAATTACAAAAAAAATAAAAAATAATGTTTGCAATTCACACACTTGTTTAGATAAGCACAGTTCACACTCATAAATCGGTTTTAAAATCATCCAGGGCAATGAGCCCTGGATGATTTTAAAACTCTTTGTATTTCGTTTCAGCAGTAACATTCCCATTTGCTTCAAACCATTTCCCCCCAGTTCATTGTTTGTACAAGGACTTTCAAAGCAGTCCTGTCATCTGGTGTCCTTATTTCTAGTCTGGTCCTCCATTAACCACGTGTGATATTGTGACTATTTGGATAGCAAGGCCCTCTGTATGAAAACCTATGTGCAGATTCCTTCTAGAGGTTAATAATGACCATCCAACTTTTCCAGATAACTCAACAAGCCACAGACCATGTAAGCAGGAGAAAAGCAAACACACTTTCCATGCAAACACAGTGAGCATGTGGTATGTTCATCATGCCCCAAGCTTCTAAGATGGAGAAGCAGCACATGGCCCTACCTTGACTTAACATTTTGGATTTTTATTTATTGTGCAGTGTGCTTTATTTGTTTCGAGTACAAATGGTGAAATGGATCGTTAGGTTGCTTTGTCGCTTTTCATTGGAGGTCACGAAATATGACCTTTTACATGGATGTCTGTAGCATAATGAGTATCTGTAGCCACAGTGGATGGAGACATGTTCCAAAAGGTCAACAGCCTGTAGGCTACACGAAAAGATGAGCTTATGAAGACTCTCAATGATATACCTCTTAAGTGTTTATATTTTGTATAGGCTAATGTTTTTCAGCTTTTCTCCTAATTTGGGCCTAATTTCTTCCTGATTATCGTTAGGCAGAAAGTGGCAAGTACAAGATTCCTTTGTGTGCTTTTGTGAAGTACCTGTTCCAAAGCTAAATAGTTGCTTAGCATGCTAGCTAGCTCACCAACCGTATATAGGTACTCCTCACTTAATGACCGAGTTCGGTTCCTACAACCAGGTCGACAAGCGAGGACCCATATTATTTCACATTAAGGGGACGTGGCTATTGCGGACGCTTGTGTGGTGAATACTGACAGACTGCAGGAACGAGACTTGAGACTGAGAACGGTGATGAGATGTATACAGTGTATATACAGTGTGTATATGGTATAAAAAGGGTGACGAGATGCTTGGTATTGTACACAGTGTACAATACAGACTGGTCAGAGCTGGTCGTAAGTCTGAGCGGTGGTTAAACAGGTAGGTCGTTAAGTAAGGATTACCCGTACAGTTAAATGCATATTAACAATCCCTGAATATTAAAATATTTAATAATTGATATTCTGGCAGAGAATGTATAAAATAGGACAACAAGACACAGTCACAGACAATGTGTTAGCTTGCTCCATTTTGAACTCTCCAATGGAACGCCCCTTCAAAGGTCAACACAACCAATGGAGTTTTGCTGTTGGTCAACGCCACAGATGAACTAACCCTTCCAAAGGCATCAAAGCAAATTCAGTTCAACGCCAGAATTGAACCCACCAATCGGAACGAATCACATAAGGTTTCTCCTCTGTGCTGGTGCGCTGGCGGCCTCGGGCAGGTTACGGCCATCTTAGCAAACACTTTTTGTTCTCTGATCCGTTTGATGCTTGCTGTCCTCCTGAAAGTGTGGTGAGAATGCATCACATCCCTGTTATTAGCATACTGTACTGGGCATGAATGGATGGATTGTGCCCCTTTTGTTGTCCTGTTCCAGCACCCTGGAAAGAATGCTGGTACGATGCAGCACTTGGTCCCATGATGGGAATTGCAGCCTTTGTGCTTGTTCATTGAGGCCTTCTTTATCTGCCTCTTTACATGCACATAACCCCCCCTTCTGTGTTCCCTCAAATGAATTACTTTCTACCAACTCGTTATCACCCGATCACAGGAGGGCAGGAAGCCAAATTTGGGATGAGAGTCTGAACAGAAGGACATTGATTTGCTGCTTCAGCTCAGTATTTCACTGTGGTGCTGCACCTCGTCAGAAAACGTTTAGATACCTGCACGGATGCCGATACCCTGATCAGTCGTATACGGATTTTTAAATAAAAGCATCTCTGCCTGGATTAAAAAAAAAATACCATTCAACAAAAACAATATTAGACGACACATTTACTTTCACTGTTCAAACTGTAAGTGTATTTTTGGCCAACTCTCGTTGAGAGTATCTACTTCAATATCAAACTCTGGTATTGAATTCCATTGAATGTTTTGATGCTCTGAATTGTATTTCTATTATCACCTCATGGTATATAAATCCTACCACCATATTGATGTATCAAATCACACAATAACTAGTATGAATATAAAAATATTGTCTATGAAGTATTACAATGCAGTAACTTTAAAGTATGACATTGGGCCCAAAGAAATTCTGTGAGAAATTTCAGATTATATCTTCTTAATCATTAATTTAACTACTAAATTGTGCTGCGAGATATGATTTTATGTCACAAGAGGCCACTGAAATACCTGTTCTAACTATAGGGTTCTTTAAGAAACCTAACATTCATAAGTCGGTCCCTACCTAGTTTTAATAGTCAGGATGTGAATGCCAGAACTGCAGCAAAATGAGTTACCCCAAATAATCACGAGTATCAACAAAAAAAAACACTTAACTCGGAAAACATTAGGTCTTTGTATCTGAAATGTATAAACGGTTTTACAAGAAGTATATCATGAGAAAAAGTCACGATGAGACTGTTGCTACGGATGCACTAACCATGTGGTTGCTACGTTTCTAAATGCTGTCTCTGCCTGGTGATAAGCTCTCAGACGCCCCAATTTCCTCCTCTCAGAGCGAGTCGCTTTGCTCAAGAGGCATGCAGCTGTAAGATGGGGTGATAAGACCCAATTTGTGAAAATCTGAGAAATATTGGCTTATATTCTGAATTAGTGGTCGACCGATATGTTTTTTTCAATGCCAGATGGTGATATTTAGAGAGAGGTATGGCTGATATATAATGCAGATATCATGTTGTTATTGTTTTGTTTTTTTTGCATCTGATAAAAACAACAATTTTATAATAACAAATGAGACTTAAAATTGCTGAACTTAAATGAGCATTTATTTAACACTAATGTTATTTTCTGCATTGTCTCTGCAGTGCACTTATTTAAAAAAGAATCAACTAAATATGTCCACAGTTAATGAAAAAGCTAAACTTTATAGAAACAAACAAACGTATGAATGAAAAATAAATAATTATAAACGATAAAAAAAATAAAATGACATCATATTAAAGTATTTATTTTAGATAGCCGATTTCCACGATCGGGGACGCCCGTGATCTGCACTCCGCCGTGCGTCCCCCTGCCGCTCTGTTCCCTTATTGTACCGAAAGTAAAAAAGAACCATTTTGTGTATAAAAATTGTTTCATATATGTTAGGAAACACACAAAAATATATGGATCTAAAATAAAAACACAGGTTATTTTAGCAGTTAGTAGAGTTAGGTTTACGTTTTGCCTCAAATGCGTCTAAGTATTCGCAAACAACGCTCCTGCTGTTTTCTTTCAAAACTGGTCGCGGAGGCTCTGCACTTGCCATCTTGAATGAGCTAGCACCATAACAAACCGGAGTGCATGAGGCTAGTGAAGACAGTGAGTGAGTGAAAGGAGGCGTGGCTATGTGGGCGCTGCGGCGAGGTCTGTGTGACATGCTTCGGGAGAGACGAGAGCGTGAGAAAGCAGCTGCTACTGGTTATCGATAGTGCGGAAAATGAGCATTGAAACCATTTCAAATATTCAATCTATGTACAGAAAAATCTATATTTTTGCCAACACTAGTCTGCAGAAATTTTGTTTTACAGCCTTGTGAGCGCAGGCATCGGCCGATGACGATTATCTCAAAATGCGCAAATATCAGCCCAATTTATCGTCCGACAGATCGGTCAGTAGACCACTAGTATTCATTATGTGTAGAAGAAGTTTTTAGGTCTTTATTGTCCCTCAAAATACAAAGCACAACAACACAAACAGAATAGAAAGACTGACCCGACAGGAGCCAACGCTGCTGGACGCTCGCGCTAGTCACCAGCGCCCTGCTTGCACTTAGTATAAGTGAACACTGTCATGATATGAAACTCAAACACATTCAGAAATATGCAAACTGAAATTGGGCAGAAACTAAATGTATTTTATTTCGACATACTGTACATGAATACAGAGCTTCCGTCCTTCAGAATGCTGTAGAGAGAAGAGATGAACTTGTCAAAGCTTTTTTTCTGTATCTTCATCCCTCTTGTCATGTTATCGTTCAGCATAAATGGTTGATTTACACCAAGTGCCCCTACTGACATATTCTTTGGCATACAACAGCCCTCGCACCTGAAACATTTTATCATTAGGCTACCTAAAGTGCTGCCAGGTCTGTCTGGTAGCTGTGTCATAAACACTGAGGTAAAGATCTACGACTGCCAAAACCTTCTCCCGTTCTTTCAAAGCCCTGGACAAAAAAAGTCTAAACAAGAAGTTATATATTCATGGTCACACTTCTTGAATTTACCTTTTTATAACCTTTCTGCTAAGAGCTGTGTCTTCAAAACACATTTTTAAATAGTATTTCCAAGTCTCTGAACCTCTCAAACCCCAAAGAAAGCATTAAACCTGTGATCAGAGTGCACCTTTCCGTGAGAAAGAATACAGATAAAGCGTCAGTGATGGTTCTGGCTGTCAGTTTCATGAGACATGCCACAAAACAGACCTAATGTTTGCAGTTCACTCTTGCCAGGCAAGAGTCTGGGTTCACACCAGGACTGGTGTGGGAAGGGTGGAGATGGGTCAGTGCAGCACTGCAAATATGATGATTTGATTATTTCACTGCCCTTATTGGATGCAGTGCTTTGTCGGACAGAAATATCTGTTGACATGACACGCATCTTGAAATTGAACATGCCGAACATGTAAAGTTAAGTAGTCATCAACCAAAGCAGCCATTTATTTACAATGCAATTTAAAGTTATAGGAAAGACTTATTTTATCAGCTATTTCAACATTGTACCAGCAGTATAAGGACACAGTCAACTTCCCAGCTGAAGTCAGTCAGTACTTTCCTGTAGGAGGCTTCTTTCGTTACTGTCATATGAGAAGTCTTTCTTTGAACAACCAGTCTCGTACCACTAAAGGAATGCTGCTCCTGTGGTTGTTCACACAATCTTTCCATATTTCAACAGGGCAACGCTTGACAGATTAACGTCATGATGTGTAATTTGGTCAGATGCGCTCTAGTGTACAAAATATGAACAGAATGTAGGTACAGAAACACCAACTACACTGTTAAAGTTATGGGTTCACCTGCAGCTCTCTGATCGCAATTATTTGTATGATTTATTTGTATTTGTCATGATTTTGTCTTTGTATGAATCGTCAACTAAAATCTCATGACGGCGATGGCCCTCATGCAGACATTGATTGAAATGTGAATTAACTGTGGCGACAAAATGTCTTCTAACCTGATCACACCCTCAGGCATCACAACACACACAGACTTTTTCTCTCTTTGTATGTTTGACCTTTCCTCAAATTTATCTTAGACGAGATGCACGCAGCGTCCTGCTATCTCCATGATTTTGGCATTCTTCCATCCTCACTGTAGGTTTAAAAATAGCCGACCTACAGCAACTTCCGGTATCATCTCGAAGCGGTCACGTATGACTTGCTGGGAAGAGTCAGCGTGAGCAAGGCGATGTCGGTCGTGTTGAAGTGATTTGAGCTTTCCTCCTGACATGGTGATGGAGAGACTAAGGGTGTTGATCTGCGATGCTCCGACTCTAACAGGCTTAAAATAAAAAACAAAAAAAAAAAGGATTCTCCCTCTCTATCTAAAGGCTTTGGTCAGTCTTCTTATCTTGCCAGTAAATCTGACCAGAGCGCTCTGTGTTCAGTCAAGGCGGAGTTCAGTCTCACCAAGTGCAAAATCTCTCAACACTTCACCAAAAGCAAGCTGGAATCTATTTTTAGTCTTCGAGCCGTTGACACTGATGTATTTCCATGGTAGTGCGAGCACTTGAGAGAAACTGCTTTAAGCGTTGCTCTTAACACATAGTTGCTAGCTTTAAGTAGGCTACGAGGCTTTGATATTGGCGATGGGGACCAGAGAACTGTCAGCACTTGATGAATGCGATCTGCACGAGTCTATCTGTGGTCTCTTTCTGTCGATGGCAAAGAAATGGGGTGGGTGGGTAATGTGGATTCTAAACTCTCTTAATACAAATCACACTGTCTTCTTAAAGAATCTAACTGAGATTCATCACATTGACCTCCTACTCTAATTATTGTATGATATCAGACCAAAATGCCTTGCTTTCATACAAATCTCCCTGTAATACTGCCACTTCTGAAAGCCAATAAACAGTGTTGTAGCCCTGCACACACAAGGCAGACTAATCTTCAGCTCGATCCCCACAGTATGAAATTGACCTAAATCTCCTCTCACACTTCCAAGCTTATTTTTGGCAGTTGCTGCTACTTTATGCAAGTCTGTAGTAACTAGAGTTCCACAGTTCCCAAAATGAGAGGTTAGGCTGCCACACACAAGGCTCCCAAAACAAAAAGTCCTCGCTGTTTAACCCATGCAATGCCAGATCTCTGAGAATTAGCTAAAGCGCTGAGGATCAAGAAGTAATTAGTAATAATTTGGGAGCAGCTGGCACAGTATTGCCAACTCAGAAAGGGTACACGGGCTAAGTGGATTGAAATCTGTTTCATACGTTCACTGTGGACAGTAGTGTGTAATTTAGGATGAGGTGAGGATTTATTCAGTATAATATAGTGTAAGGAGGGTTGAACGATACCATTTTTTCAGACCATGTACAAGAGCATTCCCATCAGAATATGAGTACAGATAGCTTATATCTCGATCTGTGAAACCCTAAGTGCAAGCTATTTATTTAACTTCTCTGTTACTTTTGTCCCTAAATCTGTTTATAAAATAATGTACATACTTTAAGTCTCAATCTAGACTAAAGCTGCCCATAAATGTGTTTGCACCTTTATTAACACAGTGAGCTAAATAATTCCAGTAAGTGGAACGCCAACAAAAACAGTGTAAGAACAAAATTCAAATAGAATTTGAATCTTTAAAAAAATAACACTATTGCTGAAATTGATTGTGTATTTTCTTTTATAAATAAATCATTTCTTATAAATATTTTTACTAACGTCAGTGAATCAATTCACATGTGATGAGCTATAAAATTCAATATAAGTTGATCCAGTTTGTTGCCCGGTGAACTCACAGTAGAGACAAATATCATATATCCCGGCAACGATGTTCGAAGTCCGCTGAGATGCACAGGCGCACCGGCGTGTTTCCCTCTCCTGCGACGTTTCACTGTGTGTACATGGGAGAGAGAGCGCCTTTGACCACAATGTCCAGTAATTCTACAGATGTGGCGATGAAAGTGGGAAACCCGACCATCACCCACCGAATGTCCTCTAGTGCAGACATTCCCAACGACCGGTTAGTAGTTTGGCGGGGCATTTGCTACCGTGCGGTCGGAACGCTGGTGGGATTTTTTCAGAAGCAATCTGAGATCTGTTTGCTCCGCAGCGGAAGAACAGCAGGAAATGGAGTAAATTAAATACATTGAGGGTTTTTATTTGCTTTGTTTCGGGAAAAGATCACTCTGATCACAGCTGCGGAACAGTACTTAACGCCCCACCCCCCACACTACAGTACTAAATTTGAGCTTTAAAAATTTCAATATATTCAAATATTAAATAATGGAGAACTATACAGATTATAGAGGACTATCTGTAGCCCGAAACAACACCAATAAGAAGAAGAAGAAAAAAGAGCTCTGTTATCGGAAATTGGTATCGGTGCACATGTATCGGAACTGATAAACAGTCGATCAGTGCATCTCAAATTTTTGGTATTTTTCAGAATTAAATAAGTCTCTCCCTTCAGGGTTTTGCTAAATTTGAACGATATGGTGAGAAACCTACTTTCAAAAGGCTTTCTGGTTCTGCTGGAAACTACACAAACACATATTTTTGTCAAAGTTTCATAATTTTGCCATATTTTATGGTTAATGTCTGATTAAAGCAAAGCTTCTTCTTTTTCAAATTATTCAGTCCTTTATTTAGTAATTGTTGCTTCTTGTGTGATACTGTTCTGCTTCATTTTATCGCCTTGATAAGCCATTATGTTTCAGTTTTTTGAAGCTGCTTATAAGAGTGAGGCAACTTCTTCCTCAGTGCAGAGTCCTTGAGCAAACTGCTTCCAATCACTCGGAAAAAAGGATGTTTGTGGGTCACTCTGTTAAAACTGAACCGCTGTGCAGACTTAGAGGGGAAGTTCTTTGGGCCCCTGCTGGGGACGGGGGCCCTGGAGGAGGAAATACCTCTGCTGGTTATAGGGTGGAGGAGGGAGGTCAGGGTGGGTGTGGGGAGAAGATGGAGGAGTGAAAACAAAGCTGCTTATCATAGATGACCTCATGCTGCAGACAGAGAACATCTGTGGCCGTCCGGGGTCTGAGCAGCATTCACACAACGTATGGTCTCTCGTCTCTCTAGACTTGTAAATCACTTGATCCAACATAGTCACGTAGACTACCCTCAAGCCCCCCCCCCCCCCCCCCCCATTTTTCAAGTGTCCATACTTAAAGTATATTCAGTTTCAGACTTTCGTCTTCAATTACATTTCAAAGAAAATATCTACAGTATGTAAATGTGAGGGCGACAGTTGTAAGTGATTAGCTCCATACCACTGTAAATGACTATATCACCTATACTATTTCTTAGTAAATTTCAATCAGAATATGCATGAGCATTCATCTGTAGATAAAAAGGTACAGTAGTACTTAATGCCATATTATAGACTGCTTTATCACGACACTGGATGTGTCGGGTATTTGTACTTTTACTGCGGTCTGAGCACTTCTTCCATGACTGGGCATGTCTAGTATTAGTTCTGCAGGTTTATTGAAGTAGTTCCTCAGTCAACCTTTTAATGTGCCTTCTGGGTCCTTGCTGCTGGATCAAGGCAGATGAAACCTCCAGTAATTACAGACCTTCTATGGGACCAGGCTTTAGCTTGGGCCCCCTCTTTCCTGCTAAGCATAACTGCTGAGTGTGTGTTGGGGGGGGGGGGGGGATTTCCTCTCAACTGTCATCGGCAACTGACCGTGTCGTCATGGTGATGCGCTTTAACCCCATCCAATGAGCCACAAAGCCAGTCAAACAAGCAGGTCCAGATGGCATTCATATTCAGATGTGACTAATGGAGGTGGAGTACCAAATTTAAAGCTTACACGATCAGTGGCACATACTGTATTAACGCCCTCGAAATGATCAACAGATAAAGTCCAGTCCTCAATTAGGACGTGATCATCTTGGATAAAATGTAATACCATATCCTGGTATTATTATTGTGCCAAATTAAACAATGAAATCATATATAGATAGATATATAGACGTTGAGCCGTGTAGGAACAATAGATATTACTCAAGTTCAAGAGATTATTTGTCACATACATATACATACGGTCATACATATACTCCCTTTTTGGAGAAAATTTGGGTTCATTAACAAGACAGAGATTTTATGTTTGCCTGTGATGTTACCGTGGAATCCCTCATCACTTCCCTCGGTTGTCATCATCAATGTCAAATTGATAAAATTGTCAACCAATTTGTCAAAATGTTGACTAACAAGCATGGCATTTTGATGAGAACCCTGTGAGTGTTTTTAGAGGAGCCTCCCAGCTGCCTCTTATCTCAGGATCCAGTTTCAAATTTGTATGCACAAACTTTGCTCCACTGTCTCATGTAGTCCAACTGTGTAATTTGCACCATAACAACTATAAAACTGGACTCCCAGCGGCCCAAGTGCAAGTTGTGGTGTTTTCAAAGGTTTTCATTGCTTTTCACATTTTTCCATTTATTTCTAAAGAACACAAAAGCATTTTGTGTCCGTGGTTGTTAACATGCTTATGTAGCTTTGACACACGGTGCCACATGCAGAGACAACAGGTTTAATTCCGTCTTAATCTGAGGCTTTTAAAGTTCTTTACATGTAGGGTTTCAAATCTAGTTGAAGTCTGAAATGACAGCTGTGTTTGCCTTAAGGGTGAGAAACCAGCTCTGTTACTGTATGCAGTTCTAACAGATATGATTGTTTTCATTTTCACATTCAGTACTTTCCAAACCTGTCTAATATTTTAAACAACCATTAGAAATAGATTTTAAAATCTTAAAGTTTGGCTTGATGAAACGTGGCCCTGGTCCGAGGCACAGTTCTTAAATTTGCGTTTCTACTTCCTCATCATTGGGTGAATATTTCTGTGGCCTCACGAGGATCTCAATCAGGCTTATACCTTCGGCCACTTTTTTTTAATAGTAACTGTGATTCACAGTTGTATGGGTGTCGTCCCTCCGACTGGTCGTTTGTCTGTGCATCTGTGTTTACATCCATAGGACCAGTGTCTGTAAACCACAGACAATGTTGTTGTTCTTCATCAGGCCAAGCTAGTCTCCTGTACAGTGAGAGAGGGTCTTTTGTCCAGTTTAGGTTCCCCTCATTTATCCAGGAAGTTGGTATGCTGCTCACAAAGCCGCTCTTACAAATAATCCCATCCAGAGCCACTCAGGGGAATAATGGACTGTGTAGTTGCACTTCCTCGGTTGGCATGGTGGTAGGGCAACAAAAGGCCCCGGGGCAGTGATTTAGTGAGAACCTGATCCTGAAGCATATGGCCTCCGTCATTGGTGGAGCAGCCGGCCGGCATGCAGCGTCTGGTAGACTGGTCGGGGGACCGATGCCCCCTCTCCTCTGTGCCTTTCATGAAAGCCAGCTGCCCGCCCTCACAGGGTCCCATGGTGGCGGATAAGGGGATTGCCAGGGTGGGGCCTCCCCATAAGGCAGGTAACAGCTGGGGCGGGGGGGGGGGGGGGGGGGCGGGGTACTGCTTCAGGCGTGTGAGATATAGAAGAACTCATGACAGTCACGATTTGAAATACACAATATAGATATGTGCATTACAGTATCTACTTAACAAGTTCAAATCACACGTTAAGCTATCCAACTGTGGTTGATCACGTGGAACTGTACGCAAGATGAACATTTTCTAAATGACACTCCCTCAAACATTTCTGAAATGTTGCGACTACAGAATAGTCTATTCTGATAAATTTCTTAATTTCATGACGTCAAAGCAAAATGACAAATGATATTGATCTGTTGTCCAGTCTTCTGTTAGGGGACCATAACAAGCATTGCTCTCTAAATGTGTGTATGCAGAGTAGGGATGCAGCGGTACACGGTATGTTATGGAACCGTTCGGTACGCCCCCTACGGTTCAATACGCACACGTGAACCACGGTGTCACGGTAGACGTCCGCCGGGGTAGACGTCCGCTGGACACGTCGGTGCAGCGTCCTGACCCGAAGCGCCATAAGTTCACGCTTCCTGTTGAATCCACTGTTGGAGCTCCACCGGCCACGTCAGTCCTGCGGGGTCCGCGCAAAGCCGCGCAGCATTTCGCTATTCTTGCACAAGAGGCATATTTTTATTTTTGTTTTTTAACTGCGTGCAACTACGCAGCCTTTTCAATAGAAACACAAGATAATACTACATAGAAATGTTTTAGTAAAGAGTGCAATCAATCAAGATGTCCTGTCGGATAATAACCCCCTGGGATGGCCGTGTCCCTCTTTATTACCAATTATTTTTTAATGATTCTTTTGAACGGCTCTTTTGTATGAATGGAGGGAACCGAGCTCACTGGGTGATGAGCCCTTCTTTTTTTGGTCAATATTTACAGTTTTATGTCGTGTTTGTTTAAGTTGCCATCTCCTGCCGCCGGAAAATGTTTCCCCTCCATGTAAGAGATATCCTAAGCTCCTCCCTCACCAGGAGCTGCCCTGGCTGGAGCGCACCCACTGTCACGTCAGGTTCACAAAGCGAAGGCACCACGTACTGGTCCGCGAGCTTTTATTTTACTATTGTTACTTATGTGTGAAAAATACAGTTTATACCTGTTCTAAACAAAAATAACTAACTATAGTGCTGGTTTATTAATTTTTGATTGTAAAACATTATTTAAAAATATATCTAAATAAATAATTAATAACAGAAATTAATATTTGAATCTAATATTTGTAATTATTATAGAACTTATGCAAATTATAACAACCCACCAATGAACTTGAACCCCCCCCCCACACACACACACACTAGTTATTTGTGGCAGACTACCATAAAAACATTTTTTACACCTTTTAACTTAAAAAAAAAAATCGTAAATATAAAGATACTGTACCGTTACCATGGCCCCAAAACCGTGATACATAAAGAACCGTGAGCCCATTGTACCTAATGCAGACAATTACCATCACTTAATTTAATGAATGAATTTAGCTGCTAGGGGTCTCACTAAAACTCTTGTTTCTTCTAATAGGCAATTAGGTATTGTTTGTTTGTCTTTCTTCCCCAGTAAAGGTTAACTTGTTTCATCTGTGTCTTTCCCAAGGCGTGTCGAAGAGCCTGCCTAATAGCCTGCTCTTCTCAGCTTCTTGGACGTTTGCCGGAGCAAATGGATTTGGCCCAGTTAAATCTGTCATGTTGTTCACGCAAAACCCCCTTCATCTTGTCCGCTTCATGCTGGCATGAAACTCTCTTCACCAAGTCTGCTTGCATCTATATGTTTCAAGTCAGGTGATGCAATAAAGCTTAACATTTTTATAACACCAGGAAGAACATTCATATATTTTAGTTTTTTAAGCCAACCATACAATATCCATGCAATGACTGAAACTGAGAGACCTGTTGTTATTATAATAATAATCATAATAATAATAATTATTATTATTATTTAATCAGAGGATTAAAGACCTATCATCTTCCGGGACAAAAAAAAATCCAAAGAGCACATGTGGGATGAATTCAAGGACTTCAAGGCAGCGTTTTCCCCCCATACACTGCGTACGTCCAGGTACATAGAACTTTTGTCAGACGGCAGAGACGCTGTTGCTTTGAGACTTAATTTGGTAAGAACTGGAGGTTTTTGTTTAAATACTTTAATTGTGAATTTAAAATTCCGCACTTCTGTGACGGGGAGACCACATTTTCCGCACTACATTACGTTCTATGCTGCCCCCCCTGATGAAATTGTCTTTTGCCGATTACTATCGATGGATCGATAGATAAACTTGCCGCTAAAAATGTCTGGCACCTGCAACTCAGCCAGTGCGCGCCGGCACTCACACTTTAATTTCTCCACGGGGTTTGTTTCACCCTCTGACTCACGCTGCGAGCCAATCTTCCAGGCCGAGCACATCTGGTACCTACACCGGTAGCAGAGGGCCGGCGATCCCCGCGCCCTCTCTGGACGGAGTGCTCGCTGAGGCGGCGAGGCCGGTGCAAGGGGCGCTGCAACCCAGGTTTGCATTATTTACCGCACCCACCCTCTGGAACTCTCTCCCTCCCGTAATCCGTAACGCCCCAACCCTGGACACTTTCAAAACAACCCTTTTCATCATGGCCTTTCCCCATTAGTTAGTTAGTTTAGCTATTCCTTTGTTTTCTTTTTGTTCCTCTCTCCCTTAATCTGTCCCCCCCACCCCTCTCCTGTCAAGCGACCTTGGGTTCTATACAAATTTAAGTTATTATTATTATTATTTTGCCGTTTGTAACAGACTGTTATTGAAACGTGACCGATTAGGTTCAAATTTGTCTGACAAAGTAAATTATTTTCGAACACCGGTCCTAGTTTTAAGACAGTGGTGTTGAAGTGCAATTGTACTCGAACAAATCCCAAATACCAAAAGTTACATGCTGCTGCTTTAAATGCCCACTTCCTGCTCTTTTGAAAGCAACTCTCACAAGACACAAATGTCGATATGATTCAATTTTACGCCTGAATTTCACGGTTCCAGAGTCTCTAGATGGCTCTGTTCTGAACTTCCTTGTTACAGGAAATCAATTTCGGCCTAGGCCAGCTGTTTGCAGAGGTCATTGAGCTAATGGAGCACAGGCCAAAGCAAATGAAATCAATGAAGTGTGTCCAGTACCAGAAAACAGCTTTTGGTGCTATTAGACTTCCTCTTTATGTGAAATTTGTGTACAGATGACAGCAACAAGCCACCACAGAACGGTCCCAATAATTACAAATGCATTCATTATATGTGTCGTTGCCCATGCTGGTATCTTTCCAATATCAGGCTAAAATGGGGCTATCATAAAATATAGCCAGTGCAAAAAGTCTATCAAGAGCCTCATCAGATATGAAAGAAAATGGACTTGATGTTTGTGCTTTTTTTTTTAACATATAGAAGCATGTTGGATGTCCCGAATGTACTAAATTGATTATATGGCAATCATTATGTTCCAATAACCCCAAACTAAT
This sequence comes from Zeus faber, assembly GCF_960531495.2. Lineage (NCBI taxonomy): Eukaryota > Metazoa > Chordata > Actinopteri > Zeiformes > Zeidae > Zeus > Zeus faber. Next base: position 2,720,855 of record NC_137203.1, read on the forward strand.
TGTGCAATTGTTAACTGTTACGGAAAAGTAATTGATCTGATCGGTAATCTTCAATGGCGTCTGTTTTGGCTCATTTCTTGGAGATACAAAGTTCACAGTAAAAAAAGGAAAATGAAAGGATGACACTATCTTGTCTAATGGTCATATTTTGGCTTGTATATAACATTTGAGTAAACATTAAATTCTCAACCTAAAAAGAGGTTAAAGCAAAAACGTCACTTCACATGAAGTGGTGCAGCTGCCCTGCTTTTGTCAACCCTAACCTGCAGTTAATGAAAGGCGTATAATCTTATTATCCACTCGCTATGTTGAGCCAATGATCCAATCTCCATATTGGCGCAGTTTAAACCACCAAATATGGTATTCTATCAGAAGGGGATCAGTGGGTGATGCATGGAAATCTGCTATAGCGCCTGGGAAATTAGACATCCTCCTTTTACCAACGTCAATACTTACCACTCTTTTGCTGGTGTGCGTCTTTTTAAAATGTTCCACTCTTGGTTATATGTGCCTGGTTTCTCATTACTGTCAGGCTTACAGCTGTGACCCTGGCCAGTGCAGATCTTGCATTATCTCATTAGCTGACTGCTTCACTGTGGGTGCCACAGATGGGCATTACTGGCGCTCCCTCCCTTCATCTGATCATGTCCGCTGCACTAAGTCCTGCTATTGTGACCGCACACAGTGGAGCACCGGGCTTTAGTTTGTTTATGCACACTTTGCCCTATTTGCAGGCCTACCATCTCAATTCTATTTACCGTGCTGGTAGCGAGACCAAGGCCAGGTCTGTCAACTTTCCTTGTGAATACATTAAACTTTACTCCTAAGGTGGTTTTCTGCTGCAGTTTTCCAAGCAGCAGAGATGGATGGTGAGACCTATTAGGGCTCTGTCTTGATGCGCTGCTCAATGAAACTCATTGTACCCCCTTTGTATCCCTCTTGCTGCCTCTTTCCCAATCTAAACCCATGCTTTTTCCTCTGACCTAAGGGAACTTTGGGGTTTGTTAGGCAACAACAGTGCCATTGTGGACACTGTCTTTATGCTTCCCAGTCCACAGTGCTTTTGATGTTTGTCCCTCTCAGTGACTCAGCGATCTTCCTAACGAGGTGGCAGCTCGTCCCATGGGAGTGCTGGTGTCCAATCATCCAGAGAAACATTGCACGGAGACGGTCGCTACTGAAGGATTGGCCAAACAGCCGTCATCCCTTGCACTTCTTGTCGCCATATTCCACACTGTAGGGATTTGTGGATGTCACCTTTTCACTGCAGATACTGATTCAGAGTTTTGAACTCTAAAGATATACAGAAACATAGTTCAGTCCGGACCACTTACTCAAAGAAAACTTTCATTTCAGTTTGCAGTAAATATATTTGGTGGTGCCCTTCCATGCGCATATGTGGAAGGCCGGAGGCAGGGAGAGCAGCAGCACCCCCCCACCCCCCCGAGAGCAGGCATCAATGACAACACAAATTACATTGATTAGTCCCACACAGCATGTTAAGAGGAGCTGGAGTGGAGGCGAGCTGCAAAGCGGCTTTCAGAGGAAGCAGCAAGGGTAGGCAGGCTGAAGCAGCTTAAATATAGGCGCCCTGTATGAGATTACCCAATTGGATGCACAGAGGGAATCAGCTGATCAACATCATCTGATCCACATCAGCTGATGTGGATCAGATGATGTGGGCTGGCTTGAAATCAGCGGATGTAGCTGGGATTGTGAGCTGAGCTTGACTTTGTGTCCTGGACTAACGCTCAGCTCAATTACTGACCCAGTCTGTTACCTGCTGAATGGTGTAGATTAGACAATTGGTCTGTGTTGACCAGAAAACAGTTGACATATAAAACAATTTCTCTGATAAAACCATCTAACATATTTCCAGGCGTCAACCACTGTTCCGCCGCACACATACGTTCCATGTGTCAGAGATTTTAATCAAAACTTGTGCTGTTGGATTTCATGAAGCTGAGTCTCTCGTTCACACCAGGATTAGGCCCATTGGGAGTGGGGCCAACACCAGCTAAAAGGAGCTTTGCCCACTCGTTCAGGGTGTTAGACCAGACTGGTATCACAATGGCAGACATGTGTGGATCTTTGAAAACAGCAATGGAAAAAAAGTAGAAGTTCAGTGAGACAATTCTAAAAGGTTTTGTTCCTTTTCTCACATTCATGCATCAGGAAAATGTTTTTTGAACCCAAGCTGGATTAAACCGGGTCATCTCACTGTTTCATTTTCAAAATCAAAATTGATACAAGTCAGTCACACAACATAACATACCAACACAACAGCACATAAAACAGTCAAAATGGTTCAAACTATTAGCTTTAAACGCATCCAGGGGAATTCTGTCTTCAAGTTTATTTGCATTTTGTTTGAGAACAAGGTGCAAAGCGCCAAAAACCTCTACAGTTTAGTGTTTGTTAGAGGAACTTCAAGAGCCGAACCAGTCATGGGATTTGGTGTCATGGTTATTAGCCTTGAACTGGGTCTTGTGTCCATGCACTTTCTATGGCAAGACTACACTGGTAAAACTGCTCTCCTACGTCAGCTTCTGGCCACACATTGATATCTGAGCATTGCCCACTAAATAACTTATTTTATGTTGCTGATTGAGCTCTTCCACTTGGGTTTAAGGCCTTGACTTTAGGTGCCTGAGTGACGCTGGTTCAGCATGTGGAGGACATTTTGTTTTTAACATAATGGAGTACACGGTGTGACAAAGTTGCTGGTCTGGTGTTGTTTAAACAAAGCAGCGTATAGATAACTGACTCTAAATAATAAACACTTATGTTATAACAGCAAAATCAGTGATCTATTATTGCAACTGAAAATGTGCTGCTTTTCAGTGCTAAATGCAGTGCTGTTGGCTGGGAGAGAGTGGGCCTCCATGTTGATATTGTAACTGAACTGGCTGTTGTCCTGCTTTCAGGAGGCTTCTCGGTGGTCTTCCTGGCTCGGACGCACAGTGGCGTGCGCTGTGCGCTCAAGAGGATGTACGTCAACAATGTCCCAGACCTCAACATCTACAAAAGGGAGATTACCATCATGGTGAGAGCCGCAGCAGTCTTATTTATCCCCCCCCCCCCCCCCCCTTTTTTTTTTTTTGTATACCTTTCTTGTTTTCTGTATTAATTTTCGTGCTGTAACCTCCACGGTGCCTGGACATCCTTGTTATGAGGACAAGGACGTCGGAATAGAACGGAGTACGTTTGTCTTTTCCAAGGGGAACTACAGTTGAGGCAGCCATTTTGTGTTCTCAACTGTTCTTTGTCGTGATTTTTACAAAGTACATGTCGACACAAAGCTGTTTATGGAGCTCTTCGTTTTAAAGGTAAATATCTGAACCTTCCCCCAGATGCAGAGTTTCTGAGGATTTCATGGATCTGTTGGAAGATCCCTTCTGCTGTTTCCTTTCTTGATTGTGTCTCTTCATGAAGTTCCTACATGGTCCTTTTCAATGATTTTTTTGCTCTGCGATATCATCCTCTGCTGCATAATCTTCCAGATGTTGCAGAGACAGTTATATCAAGCTGTTAAACTGAAGGTCAGCACTCACTCGAGGAAGCAGGTGTGATATACAGTGTACCGAGCACTAGAGGGCTGGGCCACAATGACAAAATCAAATCTCAAATGTTTTGACTCATACCTCGATAGCATTTCCTCAACATAATTCTCCTCAAAGACAACACTTAACTATATCATAATATGACGAAAACCAAAATCACATACAATGTCTAGTCTCATATCACAATATCTGTATTCTATCTATACTCTATAGATAGCTGTAGCTTTGAGATCCAGAACTAGGAGATTAGCCGTTTAGGCCGGCATCAGTCAGCGTGGTGAGTTGAGGGACAACACGGATGACGTGCTTGTACGTAGCCCCCGTGGGCGTCGTTGATAAATGTAGATCATATGACTCCAGATTGTCTCCGCACCTAGTCTTTGAAAACATGTAATCACCAGCCTGCTTTTAAATCAGAGACGGCAAGACCCTCATTAAAATGAGGTGCATAAAATCGGCCGACCTAATTCCGTCTTCCTAACCCGTTTCCCCGTCGGAGGGTTTCTGAGCAGGCTGCTCTGCTGGGCCTGGCTGATATCACAAATCACACTCCTATTGTAGCACGCTGGGGATGAAGCGTTGGGACTCGACTGAGGTAGATCACTGAGGGTTTCTTTAGAGCCGTCACAATTCTTACATAATCACCAGAGAGCAATTATTTGGACGGATCGCAATCTTTTTTGTAAAGTCATTAAATTCCACAATCATATATTTCCATCCAAATTTAAGAGGAATATAAAACCAATATAAAATCATTTTCAGTCAATTGTGAAACTATGAATTGGCAACCATTTGTCAGTCTTCGCAACCAGCAGTAATGCATAGTTGCTAACTTGATGGTGTCGGGCCCGGGTAGCTTGCCACTATTATACTGGCAATAAATGAACAAAATTAATAAAGTTGTTAATCCCAATTATTTGAATGACGTCAACTAAAATTCAATGATTTTGCCTATTTCTTTATTCCATGTGTGTATTTTGTAATAAAATTCAGTTACACAAGCATTTAATCAAAGGGATACTCCAGTTCTTCATGCTTACTGTGTTAGCTCAGTGCACGGCGGCAGATGGGACCTCCTAGCCTAGCTCCTGGAAAACGAGGGAAATGATGAGTTAGAATGAAAACAAGACGTTTGGTTGATATGCAGTTACATTCAGAACTTCTCTAAACTATAACTGCTATAAAAATCCAATTTCCCTCCAAAAAGCTGCAGTATCCCTTTAAGACTGCGTTACTTACCAGCAATCTGCCGCTCGCTCAGCAACAGATGTCTGGCCTTCAACTTCTGACCTCGACGTGTTGCTCAACAGCTCACTCTGTGTGTGTGTGTGTGTGTGTGTGTGTGTGTGTGTGTGTGTGTGTGTGTGTGTGTGTGTGTGTGTGTGTGTGTGTGTGTGTGTGTGTGTGTGTGTGTGTGTGTGTGTGTGTGTGTGTGTCACACGGTGATGGCTGTCCGTTCATCTGGGACAATGTCGTTGCTCGCCTACGCTTGTGATCACATGCACGTTCTTGTGTAAACACACACACACACACACACACAGATAGCCCGGAACACCGGTGCAATGCTGGCGTGTTGTGACATGGACCAAGGTGTGTCAGTTTCCACAACACAAAGGGAACCTGTGACAGTGTCGATATTTTATCACACACAACGATAATAAAAAAACAAACATCAAAAAGAGGATTGAGGCCAGCGATTGGGGGAAAAATAGCAATTGAAATCTTGCAAGAATAAACACAACATTTTGAGAATTAAAGGTGCAATGGACAACTGTTGTAAAGCCGCTGTTGCAAAGAAAACCGGATCGCTTTACGACCACTCAGAGCGCTCCGTGTGAATGATCGACAAAATAAGAGGAAATAAGAGAAGAAGCATGTTCACTGAAGAGGTCAATGGAAATTGTCACAATTTTAGTTAAATTGTATTTATTTTAATTGCACATTCATAGATGTGTATACATTGATAGCGCATTGACACTCTTGGGCTCATCGCTGCAATAAGTCAACGTCGCCACCATGTTGGAACGGGCGGGACCGGCCTGTAAACAAATACAAGTAAACGGGGGAGCTGCTGTTGTTCCTGGATAAAAGCACAATAGGGGGTGTTTATGATCAAGGGTTTATGATCTACTTGGGGTAAAGTGCTCCACCGTCGGTCATTTCCTCTAATGGTTGCTCATTGGTTGACGCGCTTCCTGTGACGCGCTGCCGTAAATCCATCTTTTTCCCGGGAGTTGGTACACGGTGTCCATCTGAATGCAGAGTGATATGGAGGTTTACAGGGAACCAATCTAAAGCATGGTGTCATTATTCTATAGACACGACACTGTGTCATCAACATTAACTTCATCATGAGCAGTACAAGCAAAAAAGTTGCTCTGTTGCTCCTTTAAGTCGATCTTTGGCTGGGGCAAGATAAAGGTTAATTAAAATTGTTGACTTGCATAGAATCTCCCGCTTTATATTGATTGTAATGAGTTTCGTTTTTTGTGATAAAATTATGAAGCCACATGTTTTTCCTGTTTTTGTTCCATGAATAATTTCCGTTCCCTTTAAATATTTTTTTTTTTTTTTTATGCCATTCCTAATGATGTTTTGAACATGGAAACAGCTCTTTAACAAACTCTCAACACATTAGAAGACATTGTGATTTTGTCGTCCAAAGGCCAAATTATTGAGTCCTTATTGTCTGACGTCCTCCATGGTTGTGTCTGCAGAAGGAGCTGTCGGGTCACAAGAACATCGTGGGATACCTGGACTCCACCATCAACGCCGTGTCGGACAGTGTGTGGGAGGTGCTGATCCTCATGGAGTACTGCAAAGGTACACACCTACACCTGCCGGTTCTCCGCCGTTGTTCCTTCAATTCATTCATATTAGATTGGCCTTCCTTTTGTCCATTTGCAATTGTCATTGAATTACAATAGTATGCGCCCGTTCAACACGACTTGACTTGACTCAACAAGACTTTCAAAGACATTTTAATGGCACAGTTTAAGAAAATGTCCATGATTCAGTCCTGTGTTCCACCATGGAAGACGACACCATCACACACCCTGCGGGGGAAAGACGCTCATTGTGAGTCGCAGAGCCCTGAAGGTGGCTCCCTGTTTGCTGATTATAGAAAGTTTCTTATTTTACACGTGTCCAAATTGCACCAAATTCCACACTGCACCTCCTTGGGTCCCCTGTAATACACCCTGCAAGTGCGAAGTAGATCGGATGAACAGTTGTTGGGATAATCGAAGGAAATGCAGACAGACAGGGATTCCTAGAATTCTAGTTAGATTCTAGTTATATTCAAGTTTTATTCGAGTTAGATTCTAGTTATATTCAAGTTTTATTCGAGTTAGATTCTAGTTATATTCTAGTTAGATTAGATGTTCACCCGGGTTGCAGCTTCGAAATTTTCTTGTTTTATTGTAACTCTGTCTGGCAGCCTGCTCTGTGACCAGCTGATTAGACAAACTAACCCACCGAGGCCGATGTTTAGCAGTGGGTCCTTTCCCCCGGGGGCTACCGGCCAAATGTCACAGTTGTCTTTATTTGCTAATAGATTAATATTAGATAAATGTTTGCAGCCACTCATCTGCATGAAATGGAAGGCTTATTTACTGAAATAAAATAACACAAAACCTTAAAAAAAAAAACAAAAAAAAAAACAGTTTTCTCTGCTTTTTAGTTTTTATATGATTCTAATAAAAGCTGATATGATGTAGATATTACTAGTTAGTGGTAACATCCTTTCAAATGAGTTCCATTATGATTAGTTATATTGTAAACTATGCAACTCGCATCATGAACGTTTGAACACATCCCAGTTGATCTTTTTCATTTGAACAATAATTCAATCTTGCAAAAATACTTAGAAAAGCCCTGCAGACAAGAATATTTATTAGAAATCATCCGTTTTATTGAAGTCCTTTGGAGCAGGGTGATGGAATACAGTAGTACTTCTCATTTCCAAGAAATGTGTAGTTGTGTGTTTTCTTTGGATAAAGGCTTCTAACAGCGTACCTGATGAATGGACTGAGGCTTCGGGGTATTTTGAACGCCATTTAAGCCATGAGAAATGAAGTACAAAGGCAAACACAGGGCCTTGAATTCGACGGATGGAATCGCTTCAGTTTGCCAAGTGAAGACCAGACCCCATTTCGCGCCCGGGCCCAGCGAGGCCTCGTCCCTGTGTGAACTCTGTATCGATTGGTGCAGTTTTCTGGCTCGTCGCGTCATCTGATCGTCTCTTGTCCTTTTATTTCGAAAAATCTCTCCCTCATCTGTTGTGTTTACACGTGCGCACAGTGCTCAGGTTACTGCCTAAAAAAGGATGAAGGTCCAGTCTGAGAAAGGCCTGGGCCAATCCAATCAGTAGTTTCACATAGATTTAATGCGGGTGGTTTGATTAGAGGACCTATTTTGCTTTTAAAGTTAATATGTGGTCCTCAAAACATGTTTCTAAAGTTTTTTTTGCGGAAAATAACACTGAGATTATGCATTCTGACTATTCTAACATGCGTCCAATCCACCCGGTCTGAAAACGGTCTGTTTCAGTGGGAGGAGCCACCCTCTTGAGGCCCCTAGCAGCGTGAGTCAATGGGGTTTGAGCACATGTTCCGGGTTCTGTGAGCCAATGCTGTTTAAGCATGTTTCGTTGTATTTACTCCGTAAATAATTTAAAAGCTCGTTCCGTGGTCTCTGGAGCAGTGCGGAGCAGGATACAGAGGGGCTTGGGGCTGTTTTCTGTCATTTAACTACAGATACTTCGGAACATAAAATAAATCCATCTACGGTTTAGTTTTGAGGAATGCGGATCGAGCGCAGCCTACAGTACAGTAAACCTAACGTGGTCACACACACAGAAACACAGCAGTATTCATTTTTAAATTAAATGGATTTGTGGTGTCTGCTGCAGCCAACGGAGCACTTCCCATGCTTAACTCTTAGTAGGGTTGCTACGGTTACCAGTGTTACCAGTTTTACAGTGTTCGTGCATGCACCGTTTACATTACTTGCCCACCACCCCCACCATCATTGGCCAAAATTTTTTTTTTTTTTTTTTTTTAAGAGAAATAAAACCCATTTCATTAATTTTCGCGTATCAGTGCCGGCGTTAAATCAGATAAACAAACTCTCATTTGTAAAATACTAAGCTTGTGATCAACACTTCTCAATCGAATTTGGAAGCGTCTTGGAAGTGCAGCACAGCAGAGTCGCTGCACAGTCTGTTTATCACGGAGGAGAGGAGGATGTAGGAGACATTAGATCAGGTGGAGATCGGGACCCGTCTCCCTCCATCCGGTGTCCGGTGCTACCGCTAACACCGGTGTTGTCATGGGTTTATTAACCATGGGGAAAACCATGCGGTTAGCTTCGATGCTCGTGGGTCCAGTCGTGCTCCAGCTGTGGGTGGAGTTGCTGTTGTGAGTCTAATTCTAATGCTTCTCAATGCTACGCAATACTGAAACTGGTTTGTCCTATTTCACAGTTTTTGTTTGTTTTGGTAGTAGAACCATCCGAGACCCAAATGTATGTGCACAAGCACTGAAAAAGTGAGTTTTGCGTAGTCGGTCCCCTTTAAGACCTTTATCACAGGTACCTTATAAACAACGGTGGTTATATTGCCTTGACGCAAGCAGAGTCGCTCTGTTAGTTAAGATGAGATAAAACTGAATTTGTCCCAAAGGAAATTGTTGTGCCAACAGTTACTCAGGAAAAATGCACAGTTGGAAATGGTGCACGAAGAGGAAATGTGCCGAGAAACATCTGTTTGGTAATAAAAATCCCAAATGAAAAATGGCACCCCCCCCCCCCCCATTGCAAGAGCTTGGAATTTTGCTAAATTTCCGCAACTTTTCCACATTAAATGTTCAAAGCAATGTTCCCCAAGAAGACCAGTCAGTGCATCATCATACACTACTAATTTTATTTGGTGCATATTGTCTGCTGAATAGAAAGTTTATTTACAGACTTTTTACTGAAACCAATGAAATGCAAAATGTGTATTATCATAGGAAGCGATGATATAAGGCTCTAAAAAACATCCCCAATTTCTGCAATTTTACTGTAAATAAAACGTGTAAAGGTTCCCAAATTGCACCTGAAAAAATGCTGCAAAATGAAACATCGTTGCTCAACAATCCAAAGAAATGTTGAAGCCTGGTTTTGAGGTTTAAGTTGTTTTAGGTCTGCCCTCCTCTGGAGTCATTTTTATCCCAAAACGTCTGGGCAGCCGTCCTTCATCCTCCCCTGTGTGTCCCCTGCAGCCGGCCAGGTGGTGAAGCAGATGAACCAGCGGCTCAACGTGGGCTTCACCGAGGCCGAGGTCCTCAACATCTTCTGCGACACTTGCGAGGCCGTGGCTCGCCTGCACCAGTGCAAGACCCCCATCATCCACCGGGACCTCAAGGTGAGGCACGGGCCCTCCATGCCAGAGTGAAATGAATGGAAGAATAACTCTTTTATAATCCCGGGGGTGGAATTGTGGCGTCCACAGCAGCAGGAAACAGTGCAGTCAGGCAAGATATAGAAATTAAAAAGAGATAAATAATAACACGTGTACACTATCTATGTACACAGTGAACTAGTCAGCCCAGTATGGACAAGAACCAGTTAGTCTACGGTAAGTACCAGTTACACTACTGCAGCATCACTAATACAAGAGGCGTACAGTAATGGATGCAATCCAATAATGAAAAATTAAAAGACAAAGCACAAGTCACAGTAATAGAATGTACAATAACACTTGGAGGTGATGTCAAAATCCCTCGTGATGATAATTGGGGGTGGGGGGGGCACACAGAAGTGTAGTTGACCCAAACGGCTTCAGCTGGCGTCCCTCCCTACAGAGAGCCTTGACTCACAATCACTTTTTGGTGTCTGTGGACTCCGTCTTTATTGGTACTAGTAAAGAAAGCTTCATTTCTTTCTTTGAATTGCACAAGTTTTGCCAATTCCCTCCCAAGGCCACTGCTGCACCAAGCATGTGTAGTCATGAGATAATCGTGCAGGGGCTGGAAAGTAAAGCCAAAGGGATTCCATGCACAGAAGTGTTTTTCCGCCTTCCCCAGTTTCCTCCTGGCGCTGCCTCATCTCCTGTTCGCTGGACTCCTCTTCATCTCCTGGTTCCCTCGGTTTCCTCTTGACCTCTGACCCCCACACCCTGACGGTGGTTTCCTCTGTCGACATCCTCCCTCTTCTCTCTGCCCTGTTCTTGCCGTTTGCCCTCTTGGTTCTCCGCCATTTCCCTTTTCCCCTTGAACCCTATATATCAGCCTCCTGATGTGTTGCTCTGTGTCCGTATCTTCTGCGCTCAAGCTGCCCTTTCTCCATGGTGTCCCGTTCACCACCATCCTGGTGACTAAGGGCGAAATAATGTGAGAGTAAAAAAGCTCAAAGTTTTAGTTTCTGTTGTAGGGAAAAGCAGTTTAATGTGTTTGGAATCTCTCAGCAAAAACAAAACAAAAAAACACATGAGCCTTCAGTTTTCACTTCCACTTTCCTGGCTCCTTCTTCCTGATAATCACACACACACACACACACACACACACACACACACACACACACACACACACACGATAAATACAGAAAATAATAGTGGTGGGCAATTTGTTAATCACCACAACATCAAAAGTGAATTTACACTATTGTGTTGTTTTTTACTGCAATTTTTGCTGAATCTGTTGAAATTCGATCGAGACGATGTCGACATTTCACCCTTTACGCAGAAAGAGGAACCAGACGTGGCCTTTTTATAGTTAAAACTCCCCAAAAAAATCACAAGACCATTGCAGTACTAGGAGATATTGATATAATCACAATATTCTTAACTGTCCTTATCCATAATTTTACGATATTTTGGGGATGCCTATTGGTGCTTTGAGATTTCGTTACACTAGAACCAAGCATTAGTATTGTGGATATTATAATATATTGATTAGAAGCTACAACCATCTATGAAGTTCAGAACAATGCATTACTTTACTGTAACGCTCCTTTAAGACAAAACCATATACCATTATACCAGAACCTGGTGCTAGTCTCATTTCACAATATCAGTGTTTTATTGAGATATCACCCAGCTGTCAGAGTTCAGGGTCTCCTGAACTGTCAAGGCGAGTACGAGCCCGATTACCGGACATTTTGACATTATCATTTATCGTTTTCTTTTTAATATAATGGATATAATCTAATTTCCGGAGCCGGGACATCAAGAAAGTGACCTAGTGCCGTAAAGTGTAACACTCTTTTCCTGTGTTTTCGGACCCGAACACAGAAGTTACATTGTGCAAGAACAGGAACTGGGAATGAAAGAGCTGCCATTCTCCGTATTACAAGTCAGTGTACCATCAGAGTGATTCTGGAGCTGTTGTTTTAAGGTATAAAAGTAACAGTGTTACCTGAAGTCACAAAATAGTCTTAAATGTGCGTTTACCAGGTGTTCATTTGTGCATAAACATTTTATCTGGATTTAGGTATTCATACATTTGATTTTGTCCAGTTCTTCTGCATCACAATCCTCATTGGTGATGTTCTAAAACCCTCAAGCTCCCGCTGACCCCACTACATGAGAGACGGCCACTGATTGGTTAATTTGCGGAATGAGGTTGCATCCGTCCTTCACAGAGATTGCTCCGTCTCTCCAGGTCCAGTCAGAGGCAGCGGTGGAGCTTGTCCTTCACTGACGACACCCACTCTGAAAATAACTTAACGAGTCTTTCATTTATTGTTTTAAAAGCCTTATTTGTGATTCTTTGTTTTAGCTTTAAAATGGCTTCGCTTTTTCCTTCAATGCTCTGGATTTGTCTTTTTTGTGACCTCCATACTGCACCTAGATAGTGGGAGACTCCCCAAATCAGCCTTAAATTCTCCTAAAAAGTATTAAATTGGGCCCCTTCCCCCAGGTGGAGAACATCCTGCTAAACGACCAGGGGAACTACGTCCTGTGCGACTTCGGCAGCGCCACCCACAAGGTGCTGCAGCCACACAAGGACGGAGTGACGGCCGTGGAGGACGAGATCAAGAAGTGAGTACAAGTCAGACACACAAATAAAATAAAAACTTTGATTTATAAACGACTTTCAAGAAAACCAAACTTAATAATAAAATTATTTTTAATAGTTACATATAAATATAAATCCTATATATGTTCAAAATGTTGTAGAATAAATAGTAAAAAGTATATATATTTCATTTGAAATGTAGTAAAAGTCTCAAGTTTCCAAAAACTGAATGACTTAAATAAGTACAGGTACTTGCAGAATGTACTTAAGTAAAGTAAGTAAGTACTTGTACATATGGCGGTTGGGAGTAAAATAAATGCAATAAAATGACATCAAATCAGTTGAAACACAAATTGAATGAGTCAGAATCAGAGTAATGTAAACATTCTCAGCTTACGAGACACGTTCAGTTTAATAAAATAACGGGGGGTTGTTACGCTGGGTGTTTTACTGTGTTTTCTAAGATCACGTACCCGCCGAGTTTTCCACACAGTTGGTGTCTCCTCTGAACATGGTATCAACACCTGACGGAGGGACGGTTTTTATACACTGTGATACAAGCTGTAGTGGACATTTGCAACCGGTTTCCACTTCAGTTAAACATACAAATGAATTAAATTAAACACAAATGAATTTAAATTTCATTTGGAATTGAAGTCTAAATTCTGCATTGGACTGAATTTGTTCCATGGTTTATTTTTGTAATGCACCTCAGATGGTGGAACTGAAAACCAAGCAGCAGTTGTCATTATGTGTAAAATGTCAAGTTATGGATATAGAATCGCATGGTGAGACGTCTCATCCACATCAGATTGAATCAACGTCCAAACGAGCTCTGTCAGCGATGATGGAAATATGTCTCTAAATCGGAGAAGTTCTTTGCTCGGACCTGTTTGCTTTCCCACGTTTACAGTGATGACGAGCTGCAGGTTATGGCCTCATCACTGTGGCAATAAAGGGTTTGAAGCGATGACGGCAGCTGGACATGGGAACTGTTTGCTTTACCTGACACAGATTTACAAATCTGAATCCTAAAGGAGTGTGAACATGGTCACAGTCACGCCAGAAATGGTGTGAAGTAGGCGCTGCAGTAGCATGCTGGCTAGCTCGCAGAGGGATGGATGGAGGGAGGGAGGGAGGGCTGTAGGTGCAGATTTACAGTGAGGGTAAACATTGCTGGCGACTGGTTTGTTTTATAGACCTGCTTTATTCATCCCCGGAGAGAAATTGCGCCGTTTGAGCAGTTCACATCACATCAGGAATAATGATAAAGTAATAGAATAAAATAGAGAAAAATTTATAATATGCATGAAACCTAAGAAATGAATGTCAAAAAACTGGCAACATACAACAAACAAACATTTTGAAAAGGCTGGCAATATACAATCAACCTAAAAGAAAATCTATAATAAACAATGAAATAAATATAATTATGAAGAAATTGCCAATATACAACGTGGTGTACGTACGTGGTGTACGTACGTGCGTGTACATATGTATGTATGTGTCTCACACACACTGCTTGTTAACTGGAATCTTTCATCTTGACTTGACTGGTTTCACTGTTACAATATACCCTTTGTTTTTCTTGGGTTTTAAACCCTTTGTTCTCTTTTCTTATTGGGACATATTTCAACATGTCCTAACTTTTTATAACGTTTTAACACTGGACTCTTTTCTTCCAGATACACCACGCTGTCATACCGAGCTCCAGAGATGATCAACCTGTACGCCGGGAAATCCATCACCACTAAGGCTGATGTGTGGGTGAGTGAGTGTGTGGGTTGGTGAGTGTGTGTGAATTTAGGGAGATTTGTACACACCCTGACTGTGTGTTTTTGTGACTTTTTACTGGTTACCTCCCGCATAAGTGTGTGTGTGTGTGTGTGTGTGTGTGTGTGTGTGTGTGTGTGTGTGTGTGTGTGTGTGTGTGTGTGTGTGTGTGTGTGTGTGTGTGTGTGTGTGTGTGTGTGTGTGTGTGTGTGTGGTGTTCCCACAGAGGTGGTTTGGCTGTTTCTGCCGTCAGTCCAGTCCGTCTGGTTCCTTCCTTCACTTGCCGCTCTCTGAGTGTTTGTTTGTGCCACAGAACCATTGCTGAATAAGCATTTTCTTTATATATGATTTATTTATATCTTCTAGAAACACAACTTGAGTTCTAATTTAAGTTGCCTGCATTTAAAACATTATATTTCCTCTGTAATGAACCGCTCTCCCAGCAGATTCTTGTGGTAGGCTACATGGAGACACATGGGCACTGGTGGGTGTGAATCGCAGGAGGCGGCTCCACTCACAGTACAACACCACCCGCTTCCTGTGTTCTCACTTCCTCTTCTGTGAAGAGCGTCACTAATGTCACTGTCACACTTTTAAAAAAGGCAGTGAAGGATGCATTTTGGGAACGCTCGCTCAGATGTTCTGTCAGGCTAGGAGTGGAAACACTCTATACAAACAAACAAATTAATAATAGAGCTTTACGGTTAATAATGGACAAAATTAAATAAAAAACATTTCAAACAAACAGCAGAAATGTAAAAAGTGAAAATTAAGTGACGGTAGACTAAAAGACACGGGTCCAATAAGAAAATGATGATTAAGTAAATGGAGCAACGAGAGATTAAGGAGTCTTCAAACATGGAGGCTAATTCCAGAGTCTCTTTCATCAGACTGATCCTCCTTCATTGCAGCGGCGGCGGCCATGTTGTCTGGATGCAGCTTTGGGGCGCTTCAGCACCATGCTCCACAGCCCATCACACCAATTACATGAAGTCCTTAAGAAATGTTCAGCTCGGTGGGCAGATCGCTGCCGAAGCCCCGTTCATAACAACTGGAGCCACCGTGTACAAAACATTTGCTTTTATAACTCTTTAATCCACCGCAAATGATAAATCCATTTTATGTATGAAGTTTATTTGGAACGGAGCAGTTTATTAGATGACGTCATGTCTTTGCGAATGCTTTCTACTTCCTTGGTTGGAGGAGAGGAGCACATGCAGAACGCTAATACATTGAATGGCTGTCTCTTAAAAAGTAGCAGCAGAATAAACAAAATAATCTCAGGGATTACCACTTGTAAAATGTGTAGCCTCAGCGTGTCTGTGCTGTAGGTGGAGGGATGTCTCCATCACCCCCCCCCCCGCCCCCGGGTTTGGATTGGCCGTTTTAAAAGGGGATTATTCCACTGACAGTCTCTTCTTTCAGTGCAACTCCGAAAGCCTATTTAGCAGTCGTTCTTCCGTGCGATTTACTTTAAATCATTGTTTCACTGGCTTCTGCCAACACGTCGCGTATGCGTACGTCGCTCTGCAGCGAGATAAACGCCCTAAAAGAACCAGAGACAGGAGCTGACAGACTACCAGCTGCAGGGACAAAGGACCAACATGCAGAAAGGGTATATTGTCCCACTGCGGGACAAACAAGCCGAGAGGAATGACTGACCTCTTGGCCTCGTTACAAAAACTTTTCCCAGTGATGGTGGGACGGTAAGGAAGATTGAAGTGAGGATCAGCTGTTCCTTAGACCTGTCTCGCAGGTCGTGCTCCATCTGTCCAATGACACCATGAAGGAACTGTGAAGAAAGCCATCCACTCTATGCCCCACTTACTTCTTAGGGCTTTGTTTCCTGGTAGTTCGATATCCTAGAAGGTTCCTGGTGGTCTGATACCTTAGAAGGTTCCTGGTGGTGTCATATCTTAGGAGGTTCCTGGTGGTGTGATACCTCAGAAGGTTCCTGGTGGTGTCATACCTTAGATGCCAGACGGGGAGGGTTCCTTCTCTCCTAATTGCACTGTGACATCACTGCCGTTGTGACGTCGTAAGGCTGTGACGTGGGACTAACGCTACGTTTGGGGAAGGCAGCGTCGTGGCGTCTCCTTCCATCCTCCTCATTATTGTCCTTGAGGATGTAGAATCTTTTCACCGTTTCCTCTTCCATTAAAAACACCTTAAATCAGCTCCTGTTTTGGGTACTTTTTGTGTTTAGCTCGCTGCACATAAGCCGTAGTGAGGGCAGAAGACACTTTCTTATTTATTTATGATCAACTTCTATCCTACGTTGAGGCCCTTCGAAGGCTCTGCTCTGGAAAGCATTTAAAGGTTTATTGTCAAGCAGAAAAAAATCCATATATATAGCTCTCATGCAGACATTCAGTGTCAAACCAAACCAGCGAATGACAGCACAACGGGAGGTTACCAGACAGTTTCATTACCTTATGTGAATCGGCTGAACTGAATGTTTTTGTTTTATTGTTTAACTATGGCCCGGAAGGTGCAGCTGCTACGAACATGCACTAAATCAGTGATTCTGAGGACCCTCAGTTTGATCCTCATCATACCACAGATCCAATCTGAGTTGTATTAGACCGGATTTAGAGTCTACTCAGGGAGAGAACAGTGAAACTAGAATCCAAACAGTCATCACTGGTTTGAACATGTTTCTGACGGTGAAGTTGAACTATTAATCATGTTGCCGGCGAGCCCCTGGAACCTCCGCAAGGAATGGACCCCGGGCCCCACCTTGAGAAACCCTGCTCAACACACTATTCCTGATCCTGGTTGTCCAGAACCTGATGGTGCTTATAAACACAGGTTGTTTTATGGGGCGTAGCAGGACGCTTTGTGACCGAGTGATTGTCCTTCCTCCGCAGGCGCTGGGATGCTTGTTGTACAAGCTCTGCTTCTTCTCACTCCCGTTTGGGGAGAGTCAAGTGGCCATCTGTGACGGGACCTTCATCATTCCAGACAACTCCAAATTCTCCTTGAAGTTGCACTGCTTAATCAGTGAGTACATGTTCCTGCTGCCGTCTGCTTGTCTCCAAGTCCAAGGATGGAAGTTTCACTGCTGTTTATCAGACCTGAGAGGTCACCAGTGGGTGTGGCAGGAACTCAGGAGCTCCATCAGTCTGGTGTGTGTGGGGGTGGGGGTGGGTGTGTGTGTGTGTGTGTGTGAAAGGAAGAAAGAAATAGTAAAGAATAATAAAGTGCTCTTGAGTGGAAGTAGTGGCTGCAAACGTGCTGTTCAGTTTACTATGAATCAGTTGCTGTTTTAAGGATCATATTCGACCTGAGAATGATTATGATGGGTCAAAAAGGACCCGTTTGATTGTTTTCTTGTTTTATTTTTCAAACCACAATATTGTTATCTAAAATTCCGTTAATTATTTTAAAGTGTTAAATGTGATGATGTGAAATCATTGTTTACTCAAATAGAGAAGTCTCTTCTCTTAGGCGCCATCTTGGTTGATAGTCTTTCAATGGACCTATATACATATCTGTATATACATAGGCATATTCCCTCTATCTATTCCATTTTATCTCATTTTATTTTTATTGTATTTTATTCTATATATTTTTATTTTATTCTATAAGTATTCAACTTACTGTATTACGTTTTAGGAGTCAGTTAGTCGGTCTATTAGAAAGAAATTTTTTTATTTTTATTTTTTCTAGGACATAGTGTGCTATCACCGGGTGCGTTGCATTACATTTCACTGCATATATGTATGAAAGTATGTATATGTATGTGACGAATAAAAATCTTGAATCTTGGAGAGTCATGATATCTAAGGTCTGTCCTACATATCACCATTTGAGATTCAAGAGGTTTATTTATATTTCATATTTGAGTGTTGAGTGTTGTTCTGTCTACTTTTTCACCGAACAATGCCTCCACGCACACGGCATCCAGCGTTTCCCAAAAAGAATCACTTTACGATGATCAAGACAAGATGTTTTCTTTAAATGAACAGAGGAGTCGCACCGTCGCTGCTGCCGTCCTCAACGTTTCAGGCTTGGACCCGTTAAAACGGAAACTCTAATAACAGGGTTTCTGCTCATCCTTATAACAGCTTCAATTCAGTTTAACAAAGATTAGACCTTTTAAAAGTAATTTAGTCATCCTTCATTTCAACGTGAACATTTTGACTGATTTTGTTGTGAAAGGGCGTGCCGTTTGACTCTCTGTCCGGTTCCACCTCTTCATCTGGTGAACCTCTAGATGGGACGTCGAGAGGTGAAAAATGATGCTTCAAGGTTATTAAAAATAAATAAGGATTTAATTTTCAAAAAATCTATAGCAGTAAGCAGCAGGGAGGGTCCTGCTTCCGTCATCGGTTCCGTGTGGGCCGCTCATTGTTTTGCTGATGTCTCCACCCAGTGGTCAAGGATGTGAAGTGACACCAAAGAAACCCCCAGTTTTACCCACAATGCACTGCGGCCCATCCCTGACGTTTCCTCTGTGTCGCTTGTTTCCCCCTGCCTGCAGGATATATGCTCGAGCCAGACCAGGAGACGAGGCCCGACATCTACCAGGTGTCCTACTTTTCCTTCAGGCTTGCTGGGAGAGACTGCCCCGTGCCAAACCTCTTTGTAAGTACTTTATCTCTGGTCATCACCTTTTAAAAGGGGTGGATGCTCCGGGGCTACGTGCTAACTCTGTTAGCATAATGCAAGGCCGAGGGGGTGGACTAGCCAAGCTCCTGTGGAATACACCTTCCACAATCTCATCCCAAATGTTATCATTTTAACATATTCATGATGAGGCTAAGCAGCATTTTGGTTGTAAAGGCGCAGTATCTCTCTAAAGCTGCACTGTGTAACCCTGAGTGTCTGGTCAGTGATGATACTAAGGTGGTGTTAATCCTCCACAGAACTCCACTCTCCCCACGTCGCTCCCAGAACCACTAACCGCCAGCGAGGTCGCTGCCAAGAGAAGCATTACGAAAGCCAGGTAACAGTAATCCAAACCTAACCTGTCCTCCATCTGGTGTCACATCCATACCTGTCCTCCCTCTGGACTGTCACATCCAAACCTGTCCTCTCCCTTCAAAGTGGAATGTGCCTGGTGTCTGCCCGAAAGGGCAAATCATTTTTTTCCCTCAAACTGAGCATGTTTTACTGCTTTTAGAATCACAGACTCTGCAGGTCCCACGGAAACCTCCATCGCTCCCAGACAGCGGCCGAAGGCGACGAACAGCAACGTGCTGCCTCTCGCCAACACTGTCACCCCCGTCAAGATGGCCACGCCTTCAGCGCCTGTCAGCAATGGACAGAAAGGTAGATGTTTAGTGTCGGCCTCACATACAACAAACCTTGGGTCTGTACTGTGATTTTGGGGAAAATGTCACTATTTTCATTTCCTGTAGAGATTAAATGTTTCACACCCACTTGTTTCTAAAACACACAAATGCCAATACTTTTATTTTGATGGCAGTACCAATCGGTCTTTGACTTCCTGTGTCCCTGCAGCCCCCACTCCCGGCTCCACCCAGCCGACCCTGCAGGCCCTGGCTCAGCCGGCCAGCCAGCAGCACCGCGTCCTGCAGCAGATCCAGCCTGGAGACCTGCGGCTGCAGCACATCCAGCAGCAGCAGCAGCAGCAGCAGCAGCAACAACAACAGCACCACCATCAACAACAACAACAACACTATCAACAACAGCAACACCAACAAGCCATGCAGCACAGCAACGCCCAGCAGCTCCAGTACCTCCAGGTTGGTCCTCCCCAACTGTAGAGACATGTATGCAGTGCCTTGAAAAAGTATTCGGTCTTAATTTGACTTTTTTAAATGCATCAAAGTAGGATTTTTGCAGTTGATCTACATAACATTGTATCATGAGGCCAACCTTGCTGAGGTGCAATAAATTACCTCAACTAACTCTAACGTGTTGATGACCTCCACCCGTGGAGGAAACTGGTGGACCTCCATGCTGACCACTCTGCTGCAGCTTCTCACTGTGTCCCATGGAACAAACAATTAAACCTTGAAAGTTGCCTCTCTTTTTTTAAGCATGGGAAGCTCGCAATATAATCACAGTTTAATGTTCTACCCTAAGGAGGAAAAAAGAGCTGCAAACTGTGCCTTTTATCAGGCTCTTTTGCCTACATGCTCCTGCATGTAAGAGACAAGAAACAGGAAGCTTTGTCTACTGCAGCCAAGCTTGTGCTCTGGATGTACTGTGATTGCAATGGTAAGAAGTAGTTTTAAATAAAATGTGCTTTCAATGTTAAAAAAAAAAAAAAAAAAAATACGCTGACATGTTGGACTTGTAATTTAATGTTTTTAAAGTCTGTTTGCTCCGTTGGACTGCAATGAATGAGTGAGAAGCTGCAGCAGAGTGGTAGGTTTCCAAACCGTAACATGTCCAGGGAGGTGTGCTATGAACCATGTATCATGAAACTTACTTTTTAATAAGGACATTACCACTCATTACCACAGTGTCAGACGAGTTTCTGCATAGAGCCTTGACCTCTGACCCCTTGACCTCACCCCTGTCTAGTACCAACAGGCTATGCAGCGGCATGCTCTGATGCAGCAGCAGCAGCAGCAGCAGCAGCAGCAGCAGCTGATGATGCAGCAGCCCATATACCAGCAGCAGGTTGCCCAGGCCCAGTACGCAGCAATGGTAATAATTACAGCAATATTCACCATCATAAAACACTTTATGAATCACATTTAAGGAAACATTTTCACGTCCTTCTCACGGAACAGCAAACAACAATAATAGAAAAGAGGTAGAAGGAGTCAATATTCAGGAACAATCTATAGAATGAAAAATAATAAGCCCTGTTTAAAATAAATAAATCAATAAATAGCATATTGTTAAAACACAAACGCTAACGGCTCCATGTGGTTTAAGGCGTTCCCCAAAATATGAACAGGTCCAGCGCTCGGTGGAACAAGGTCTTGAAATGCTGCTTGTTGCCATTCATGTTCGAACCAAAGCAGATTTTTAATTTTTTTTTCAGGGGCCTTGCAACTTTAAATCCCAAGATGTTTTCAGGGATTTATTTCAGCCAAAAGAAGCAAAAATAAACGCCTAAAAAAAACTTCTAAAACACATGGAAGCGCAGCGGGGAGCGGCGTGCTGGCTGCAGAGACGCAAATTTATTAACGTCAGAGCGGCCTAAAATTGGCCCCTAGACTTGTGTTCCAAGCACTGGCTCCTCGTCTGGTACGTCCAAGCGGCACGGAGGTGCCAGAGCGTCTTGGAAGCAGATGCTCAGACTTCCTACTCACTGGGTCCAAATCTCTGCTACGCTCGTATTTACGAACCTTCTGAAGCAAAACATTTTGAACGCTGGGCCTCGGGATACCCGGTGGTGGAGCGCCGGCATTTTTAGCCTTTCCCACACAATGCTCACCATCTGCTTGTCTTCAGACGCAATCTGCTGCCGCCGCCGCGGCCGGGGGATCGAACACACGGCGACGCGCGGCGCTGTTACAAAGAAAAGGCTCCACACACCTCCCGTCTCACTTCTCATGGTCTACAGCGGTTCCAACTCCATGAAAGGATTTGAAAGGCGCTGTGCGCAATGGACGGACTACGTTTTATTTTGTAGAGATTTTTATCCCATTAAAACATTGATAAGATGTTATAATACTTTAGATACTTTATTCATCCCTGCAGGGAAATTGGAGGGTTACCGCAGCTCTCATCAAAAACAAGGGACGATAATGATGAAGAAATGGGATAAAACAGAGAAAATTTGACAATATAGAATAAACCAAAAAAAGTCAACATACAATAGACCTACTAAAAGAACAATAAAATATGCAATAACTCTTAAAATATCTATCAAATAAACCAGAACAATTTTGCAATTTAAATAACCCCCCCTCAAAAAAGAAAAATGTGTCAATACACAATTAACCTAAAGAAATAAACAATAATAATGATGAATATAGCTGCAGGCAGCAATACACGGGGTCCATTATCGACACCAATAGCAAATCTTTGAGTTCTCATGGAACGTAGCATCAGTTTGTGCTGTTTCTCTTTACATCAGCAATACCTCTAAAACCAGTTACAGTTTTCCAAGTTTCCAATGAACGCAGCATCGACTGATGCGATGACGCAAGTTTTCAGAGTCCTGGTGACACTGAGTTACTAATACACGGATCCACTTGTTGCATGTTGTGACTTTATCCTAAAAATGAGAAGGGGTCTGTCTACTTCCTGTCAGGTCGCTGTCTACTTCCTGTCAGGTCTCTTTCTACTTCCTGTCAGGTCGCTGTCTACTTCCTGTCAGGTCACTGTCTACTTCCTGTAGTCCAGAGTCCTGCCTCACGGTGTCTCTGTGGAAGGAAATCACTCTGTGTGGAAGTTCCCAACAACACTGCACGTCAGAGACTTTTCATCAACTTGATTTTTCCCCTTTGGGACTAAAATAAAAGGGACACGATTGGGACCCGTTGCTCTGGAGCTGCAGGTCAACTGTGTGAGGTCACAAACAGGCAATATGTTTTGGACTGTTTTCCACTCCTACACTTAGTCTTACGACTGGATCCAGTGACGCAAAACCGCTTGACGAATGTCTAAAAGGCTGTTTGATGTTGGGTAGTTGTTCAGCTGAAAACAAACCGTTTTTTCAGGTGTTTTCCTGAGGAAGGGCAGGTTGGAAATGGCCTTTTTTGTTGGCAATGACTTGCATCAAGAAGGTTCTTCTTCAGGGGTGGTTTAATCACAGCTGTTTGAAGTGCTGCAGGAAATATACCTAGTTGAGGACAGTAGTTATTTCCAACACCTCATGTGGAGTTAAAAACAGTTGAAAAAGGTTGTAGGGGAGGGTCCGGGCAGCAGGTGGAGGACCAACAATACTGTCTGGTTTTTTGTTTCTGTCTAAGGGGACAAAGTGAGACATGGCAGCAGTCATTTTCCTGGAGAACTCTTAAGCTGCCTAGCAACCGCTTCATTTCTCCAGGGGGCTTTTTGTTTTCTAGCAGGTGCAATGTTATCAATGATGTTGTGTGTTTTGGAGTTGAAGTTGTTCACGCGATCCTCAGGTGATGATGCCATGAGCAACGATAACTTATTTACAGTTTTGTTAAAGGTTTCAATTGTATTTGTCAATGATACGTTTTTTTTTTTTTTGTAATTGTTGGGGTAGCCCGCTGCCCAGGATAAGCAGAGACGTCAAAGAATATGCAACTGTGACTGAAGTTGAAGTCCGAACCGGTAATTTATTGTTTAGGTTCCTGTATCTATAGTTTATAATTACAGATATTTACATACTGTATATGTAGCAGTGTGCCAGTCATTGAGGATGGAAGGGTGGCTCTGACTCACCGAGCGTCGGATGGTGAATGCGTTGCAGGAGTGTGGAGGAAGTCCAACGTTCGTAAATAACAGACGAGGTCCTTCATGGTTTGGATGGAACCAGATGTCCTTAAAAAGATGCGTCCTGTTGTACAAGGTGGTGAATACATAAAATCCAAAAAACAGGTTTAGTTCATCTCAGGTTTCTGCATTTCTGCCTTAAAAGTGGGAACAAACTTTTAAATGAGGCCTCGTGGATCTAATGAGTGAAGATTCAGCAACTGGGTCCATTATTTCTCACCTCACTTCAGAAACAGACTTTGGTGTCATGATGAGGTTAAATCAGTGAAAGTTTACGGACTAAATACAACTGAACCTGGAAGTGAAGTTCAAACACCATTGGCTCACAGGACTAGTGGCCCGAAGAGGGTGGCTCCACCCACATAAAACCGCCCGTTTTGGAACAGGATGGTGTAGAGGCGTGTTAGAATGGCTAGAACACATCATCTGATGACACTGGCATTCATCACCAGTGGGAACGGCAAAACCAGGGTTTCAGTCACAGGTCAAATGACCCTGCAATAGACGCAGGTTTTGATCGGCTCCGCCTCCGATGGGCTCTGATGTAAACAGGACACCCGGGTCGACCCTTTCATTTTGGCCACTTTACCAGCGCGATGCCTCGCCCGTTGGAGTTCCAACGGGTGTTGGGGCTTCGATTGGCAGGAATATCCGTGTATCATTCCATCATTTCATATCCCATTTAGAATCCTAAATCCGCATGGGGGACCATGAAATGTGAGTGTGGGGACCGCTCCGTAGGGAGCACAGGGGAGAACCTCACGCCCCACTCCAGCACCGCCCCGAGCCGGTTGCCGAACTGGAGGAGCAACTCCGCCCCCGGTCGCTGAAGGAGCGGTGCGCGTGGATACTCCACACTGCCTCTGCTGTGGTGTTGGGTTGTTCACGAACGATCCGATTCTTTTGAACGTCTCAAATGACTTCCAAGTTTTACAGTTTGATGTCGTTGTTCGTTTAAGTTGCTGTCTGCTCTGTTTTGTTACCGATCACACTGGAACATGACGCGCCCCTTTTCCAACGTGTTTGTGACGTCGAACGTGACGCACCAGAAACTGCATTTCTCCTGGCAATGGGAAAGGCGTCCATCGCCTTAAATTGGCGGCTTTACCTGGGTTTAAAAAACCCGGATAACCCGGGGGGACATCAGACCTATATGAACTTGTTAAAACGGAGCATAATAGGTACCTTAAAATAAGCCATCAGATAGCGACAAGCAAACCAACGAGCATAATGCATTCATATAAAATAGAATAAAAAAATAAAAAATAGTGTAAGAATAAGAGTTCCTCCGCAAATAATCTTTCTTATTTCAATGGAGTCTTGGATTTCACTGTCACAAAATACACAAACAGGCCCTGTGCTGACCTGCTGACCTGGTCTTCCTTCCTGCCCTTCTTTCTCGTTTCCTCTGTGTATTAACAGTTCACGTTCTGACATTAAGGACTGTGTTGAGCTGCTTATGAGGCTGTCCCTTCCTCCTGCAGCTGCACCAGTACCAGCAGGCCTTCCTCCAGCAGCAGCAGCAGCAGCAGCAGCACCACCACAATCAACCCCAGCTCCACCACCCTCAGCCCCAGCAGCTGTACCTCACCTCCCCCCTGGAGTTCCAGACGCCCCTGGGCTCCTACAACCCCCCGGCGGCTGCAGCCGGGTGCTGCCAGGTGGGGGCTCCGTCCCCCGTGGAGACCGCGTACACCAATGCCAGGTAACACCAGCCGATGACTATAGTAGAATAACTGAAGGTACCGTGTGATACTACAGTAGAGTACTTGTACTTTGTCTCTTTGTTTCTTACTTTAATGAATTGATTGTTCAATTGAAGGGAAGCCGTGCCATCTCAGAACCGACGTATAGTTTTTTTGTGAGGAATTGTGGCTGAGTGATCTGATTACCACGGCAACGTGTGTTGTATGTTAGGAAGCCCCTGTACACCCTGGACGGTGTGACCCCACCCGCCGCTGGCCTGGTCAGCCACCCCCCTGACATGTCCACCTGGAACCCCTTCGGAGAAGACAACTTCTCCAAACTGACGGAGGAGGAGCTGCTGGACCGCGAGTTCGACCTGCTCAGAGCAAGTTAGTGCTGCTCCTACTACACCTGCTCTGTATACACTTTATATACTCCCTGTATACTATACACTTTATATACTTCCTGTATACTATACACTTTATATACTTCCTGTATACTATACACTTTATATACTTCCTGTATACTATACACTTTATATACTCCTTCTATGCTCCTTTTAGACTATACACTTTATATACTCCTTTTATACTATACACTTTATGTACTCCTTCTATACTCATTTTTTACTGTACACTTTATACTCCTTCTATACTCCTTTTATTCTATACTCCTATGCTCCTTTTATACTATACACTTTATGTACTCCTTCTATACACCTTTTATACTCCTTTTATACTCATTCAATACACCTTTTATACAATACTTTCAATACGCCTTCTATACTCATTTTGTACTCCTTCTGTACACCTGCTGTGCTCCTTTTATACACTTTCTATACTCCTTCTATACACCTCCTATTCTCCCCTTATACACCTTTCATACTCCTGTACACCCTGTGTGGATGGGATGGTTTGAGTGGCCACACCTGACCTGGATCTGGTGATTGGGCTAGGGTGGCTGCATGCCAGTTGCTCATTGATTGGTCTAATGAGCAGCAGGTTAAAACCTCTTTGCTCTTATATGATGTGGCGTCATCATGGAAATATGATTTGAATCTATTTTTATCATTTGTCTGAAGAACTGTAATTCTTCCAGGAAATGGACACATGGCCGCTAATTACAAATCCTTACAATCTTAAATAATGTAATATGATAAATTAACATATGTATACAATAATAATATGGAAGATAATTTAATAAAATATAATAAAACATTTTAACATTATTTTAAGACCTACGGTCAATAATAAATGTGTAACTGTGTCCAAGAGATTAAGACATACTTATACATTTATAAGTAATATACATATTATGTATATTATATTGCGTGTTATATATTATGGCTTTGAGCACCAGGGGGCACAGCTCCTCCACCACATTGTGGCGTCACTAAAGCCATGCTGCTGTACAATATTATATAAAGTACAATATAGTATTATATACACTATACTAATATAGACGGTGCATTACATACAATAAACTATTATTACTTACTACAATAAAATATTACATACAATATGTACATTATACAATTATATACCGTATACTAAAATAAACTGTAATTCATGCAATATAATATTTTATACTGTACAATAATGCCATGACACAAAATGACTATTTTACTCAATACAAAATAAAAAAACAAGGAAGATGAACACATTGATATTTGCTGTACTTTGTTACTTTGCACCACTGTAAACCACTGTCCCCGTTGTATTTATTTATTTATTGATTATTTGTTTTGTTTGCAGAGAAGCCCGTGGACGCCGAGCAAGCCACGGCCCCCCCGGGCGCTAAGCTCCTCCCCCCGGCGGAGGATCTGTTCGGCTCGGTGCTGTTTGCAGCCAGCGCAGGCAAGTCCTAGAGGAGCCTCTGAACCATGTGGACCCAACACTGTGGAGCCAGACCCCCCTGAACCCCATGAACCCCCTGAACCCCATGAACCCCAGTCCCACCGTGGGCTTCCAACCAATGACCACTCAGTCCCGTTTGGTTTTAAGTTTTCTGCGTTTAATTGTTGTCGTAGCTGCAGAGAAGTCGCTCAAACTCATCCATGTCATTACCCTGATGACCTCTTAAAGGGTTCAAGTGAATTAGTCACTCATTCACTCCAAAGCCGCTTGGGGTGTGTTCCCACCTGGCTCGTTTGGAGCATTTGTTCCAATTCCTGGAGCGTTTACCCCCCGAGGTGGGTTGGTTTGGTCATGTTGGAACACAGCAATCACAACGTGTTCTGCTGTGAGGCGACCTGGCTCCCCAGGCCTCCGAGGCGACCTGGCTCTCCAGGGAGGCCTGGGGAGCCAGGTCCCTGGGGAGCCAGGTCCCCACGGAGCGGTGCTGTATGGAGGCGGGTCCCGGGTGCGCACTGCAATGTGTCACGTGCTCCACCAGATTATTGATATCTAGATTTTTAATGTCCTTATTTTCTGGCTATTATTTCTTATAATATGTAGTTATGATCATTTTATATTATGAGTCAAACGTGTTTGAATTATGTCAAAGTTCTCAACAGCAGGTACGCACCACAGTTACCCGAGTCCACTTGTAATACGCAACTTTGGGCTTTAAAAGTAGTTAAAAAAACGACGTAATACCTGTTGAAATAAATAATCTATATAAAGGGAACGTTCACCGCTAACGGGACGCGGCGCCGTGCGGACGCCGGGAGACGCTGAACAACCAGAGCCCAGTCACAGCACACAGGAGGGGAGAAGCCTCCACAATTTAAATGGAAATACGTCAAATAAGAGAAGTTTGGGATTGAGGAGACGTGCATTCCACACGCGCGCACACACACGGGAGATGGGGGAGTGGCCACGCCCTGCTCGCTGCCACGCCGTCTCAAATCCTCGGCAACTTCCAGTAAACTTGTGACCAATCACAGAACAGTTTGCGTGGGGGGGGGGGCGTTTGTTTACAAGCTTGTTTACAAGCCGGTCCCTTGGAAGCGTTGACATGCGAGCGGGAATCGAACCAAAGTCCCAAGTGCAACATTATTCCCCGAATCGGAACAAAGCAAACGAGCTGCGGGTCTGGACACGCCCTCAGTCCCAGGGTGGGGCTACTGGGCCCAGCGTGGTGCTAGCACCCTCAGGGTTGGCGGTTCTACTCCCTGTTTAGGTCCTAACATAGTACTGACGTAGTGAGGGTTGGGGGTTCCACTTCCTGTCCAGTTCCATGGGCCTGGACATGGCACCACTACCCTTGGGGTTGGGGGTTCTATTCCCTGTCCAGGCTCATGGGCCCAACATCGTTCTAACATAGTGAGGGTTGGGGGTTCCACTCCCCGTCCAGGTCCGTGGGCCTGGCAGGGCACCGCTCCCCTCGGGGTTGGGGGTTCTATTCCCCGTCCAGCTCCTCAGGCGGTACCACGGACCAAGGCGCTGTCGGTCCGTACAGGAAGTGGCAGTGAGACGGGTCCGGGTGGAGGTCTCTCTGAACAGGAAGAAGCTTTTCTTTCTCCACCTCAGATCATAACTTTGCCTTTAAACGGTGAATGTTAAAGTGCAGTTATCTCTTAGCAGCAATAAGCTTCACGCCTCCTTCCTCCTGCTCCTCAAACACCACCACCCGTTGGATTCAGTGACGGTGTCGTCAACGTAGACGAGCATCTGTTTGAAACGTCGTCGTCCTTATTTTACATTTTTAGTGGGAAGCTCCAAGGATAAACAGCCAAAAACAAAAACCTATCGATAAAAGACCAAAAGAGAAACGGGCGTTGGCCCCGAGGGTCTGGACGTCCCGGTTCAGACGTTCTGCTGCCACCGCCACCGCCACCGCCCTGGAGCTGGAGCTGGAGCTGGAGCTGGAGTTTTGTCTTATTCCAGAAGGTCCTTGGTTGAGAAAAGGTCAAAGCTGTCATGGGTTTTTTTTTTTTTTTTTTTTTGGGCCCAATCATTTTGACTTTTTGTCGTTTGAACGTCTTACAGGAGTTTATGTCACATCATTGGGGATGATTTGTTAGAATGGATCATTGCACCGTCCTTCAGCTGAGGAGCTACAAGCTGTTCATCAGTCGTTTTGTTTGCCCATCGTGGCGTCGCCGCGTCAAACCGAGCGTTTTTTTATTTTCATCGTCGCAAAGTTTAGCGGAAGCAGAAGGTGGCACCAGGCCGCGCCCTGCCCCCCAGGCCGCGCGCGCCCTGCCCCCCAGGCCGCGTCCTGCCCCCCAGGCCGCGCCCTGCCCCCCAGGCCGCGCGCGCCCTGCCCCCCAGGCCGCGTCCTGCCCCCCAGGCCGCGCCCTGCCCCCCAGGCCGCGCCCTGCCCCCCAGGCCGCGCCCTGCCCCCCAGGCCGCGCCCAGGCCGCACCCTGCCCCCCAGGCCGCGCTCTGCCCCCCAGGCCGCGCCCTGCCCCCCAGGCCGCGCCCAGGCCGCACCCTGCCCCCCAGGCCGCGCTCTGCCCCCCAGGCCGCGCCCTGCCCCCCAGGCCGCGCCCAGGCCGCACCCTGCCCCCCAGGCCGCTGCCGCTGATTAAACATCCTTCATCTCACAAACAAACATGAAAACTGTGTTTTCTGCCGCAGACTCTGATTCTTTCCCCAGGTAAGTTATGAAGGAGTGAATCTTCACCTTCATCACCTTCATCCCTCCCTGCCTGAATGTGACCTTTTGCGTTTTTCTTTTTATTTTGTTTTTTTACTTCATTGAAGCTGAACTTTGCAGACTTTTGAATAGTTGTTGTTTCTCTTTGTTTGCGTTGTCTCGTGTTGATCTGATCAGACAGCCATAGCAGAAACATCTTGTTCATGCGAGCGCTGGTGGAGTTCAAAGGGACGTCAGAGCCATTTTATTGCACTTTATAACCCGAAAAAACAAGTACAAGACGTTGACATCCTAAATACTCTGTTGTTGTTGTTGTTATTGACACTTGCAATGTTTTGGTTGTTTCGATCTTTTTTTTCCGGGGTGTGGTTTCCCCTCCAGCCTCCAACTAAATCCTGACGTTGCTCCGCCTCCTGATGAGTTGTCAGATGTTTCCATGTTTGTTTTCTGCTGCAGGTGTTGTCCACGTGCTCTTGTATCAAACTGTGAGTGTGAATGTAAGTCTTGATAGAATGTTACTGATAAATAAAATGAAACATTTAAAAGTCAAAAACACTGGGTTGGTTCTTTGTCACGGCTCTCTGCGTCGGTGCTGCCGCGGTGCGCGATGAGCAACATGTTTCTGTTTCCATGGCTGTCTGCGACGTCAACACCGGAGGAAATAATATTCATTCATTCATTTATAAATGTTAATCACGTTGACAAATGAAATATTTTTGCCGAGATATTGATGAAAATGGAGGACTCTCTCCGTCACGGTGGAGGAGCTGGTCCTCACCGTCTGAAGGTCAGTGTTCATAAAGAATTAACAACAGCGATCGGATCATATTTACCTCCAGTTCCTAAACTCTTACTTTTACCTTCATAGAACCTTGTGGTTCATAACCAAATACATATGTACAATGGAATAAGAGATATATATTTCTACTTAAAAATAATTCAGTTGAACTGTGATGCCGGCAGTAGGACACACACACACACACCGTCTGAACTCCTGACCTCACATGAAACCTGTCACTAGTTTGTAGATGAATATAATAAAATATAAAAGTGGAACTGTGCAGGTTTGGTTCCACTGCGTTTGTTTCATTACGTTCTCGCAGCGGCACGGTCAACTGAAGCAACACAGTAGATTAATGCTTTCAAATATAACGTTAATACAGAGTCTTCTTTTTGCATATAGCCCTAATTGTAGGAGGCTGACGGTGTCTCCTCAGACCAGACAGTTTTTATGAGGTTCCTCGGGTTTTATGTGAAGCTTCACGGTGTCGTTCGTTAAAACCTCAGCAGCTGATTCCTGCGTCGCCCGGTGAGCAGCGTCAACCTGCTGCTCAGGCTGTAGGTGGCAGCGTGGAGCTGCTCCGTCATCTGCTCCTCCATCACATTCAGCCACGACAAGAAGCCGACTAAAAACAGTGGAAGGGAATTATTTATAAATGGAGTAAAATATTATGTTCACATATTCTGTTTTCTTTTATTACTTAGTTGAGTATTTGGAGGCCTCCAACCACCGGCCACATTTATTTTTTATTTAAGCGTTAAATAATGATTTTTATCCACAGTCAACTTAATGTTTTTAGAATATTAAACACAATACATAGACAACATTGCCAGTGACCTCGAGGAACTGAGTTTGAAACCAAAATGTCGCTCTCCAGGTTGGATTTGAACCAGCAACCTCCTCCAACAGACCGAGATGAAGCTATGAACCTGACATGCCGCCTTTTAACTGAAGGTTCTGCCTCCAGGAGCCGGTGAAGACGTGACGGAACAACCACGTCGTTCCTCCGTCACCGTCTGCTCCGCCCTGGCCTCTAGATCCCAGCGTTCCAGAAGTGTGCGCCGCCATTCGTCACTAAACACTTCCTGCCCCCGAAGAGGCAGCGCAGCCTGCGGCGACGCGCTCCTCGGGTGGCACCCGGTGTGACCGGAGGACCGCCCCCCCACCCCTGCCGAAGGGGTTCCAACCTCCACCCGTCATTTGCTGCGCGTACCGCAGCGTCGGGTGTTTTTTCAGAATTCCATTTTTACCCCCGCGGCGTGAGCTCCTGCTCCGCATCCCGTTGGAGAGGTTCCACCGACGCAGATCGACGGTTCGGGGGAACGTTGGAGCCGCTCCAGCCGCTAATGAGACGTAAACATCCCAACGCACCACGTGGAAGCAAAGGAACAGACGAGTCGTGTGGATTTGTTTTTTTTAATCAAGTGCTAATGATGTCTGCAACTATGAAGAAGCCTGAGTTGTATGTACTATATATGTATATATATATATATATAATACTATATCTATATATAATAAAGCTGTCCTGGTTCAACATGATGGAAATGAGATCTGAAGGATGTGACGTCTTAAATCTTTCAATTTAAGTAGATTTACGTAAAAAAAACAACCCAAAAAACCAACCTATGATTGTTAAAAACTCGACCTGTTTTATTGGCGTCCTTTGTGGCGGCGTCCCGGGCCCTGAACCGTACGAGCGGAGAGGTTCTCTTCTGCTTCCGCCGCCGCCAAACTGTCGGGTTTTGCTCTGGTCGAGACTCAAACGGGGGAAAGCGGATCTGAGACGCGATGACCCTCCTCCCCCAACGCCCCCGAGGAGCAGTGAGGAGTCAGAAGGTACCGAGAGTCGTGCGGCCGACACTGGATTCCTACCTTCTGTTGGAACCTCCGATGTTAAATCTCTAAATGGGGATTTCTGCTCCGTCGTCACTGTTGATGCGTCTGCCCTGAGCTGTTAAGACCAAATGTCGTGCGGCGTCGGGGATTTGAAAGACGTTTCATCTCCTACAGAATATGACGTCGTTCATGTTGATAATGTGTTTTACATCCACGTACCTGCTCTTGTGTTCATGTTCCGTTTCTGGCTTGTCCCCGGCAGGTCCTAGCGCCTCGCAGACCGACCCGCCGAGCCAGGAGCCTGCTGGCCCGGCTGCCGCCCCGCCCCTGAAGGAGGAGGCGCAGCCGCCCGCAGCCAAGGAGCACAAACCCAGAAGGAGCAACGCCGCGGCTCAGGGCCGGCGGCAGGGCGAGGAGTCCGACAGCGACTTCGAATCCGACCCCCCTTCCCCGAAAAGCAGCGAAGAGGAAGATCCCGAGGAAGACGAGGGACTGAACAGCGACCACGGCGAGTTCAACGAGGACGCGGAGCCGGAGAACCTGGGACAGAGGCCTCTGCTCATGGACTCTGAGGAAGAGGCCGAGGAAGAGGACGACAAGCACAGCTCCGACTCTGACTGCGACGCCGGCCGGGCCGGAGGACGCTCCAAGAAGCCGCCGGCCGCCAAGGCGGCCCGTGCCGGAGGCCGGCCCCGGGGGGATTCGGGATCCACGCCCATCACCCCTCCCGACTCCCCGGGCCAGGGCGCCGGGGCCGCCCCCAGAGCGGACACGGTGGACGTCTTCGGTGCGATTCCCTTTCTGGGAGGGACGTCGCCAACCGGGCCCTCGCAAAGTGCCGACATTTTTGCAAAAGCGCCTTTCAGACAGTCACTCAGCCAGGAGCCGCAGACCACGGACGACTTCGACGTTTTCACCAAAGCGCCGTTCAGCCGGAACCTCTCCAAGCCCGGCAAGAGCGGCAGCGACGTTCCCATGGGCCAAACCCCGCCCATTTCCCCCGAGAGCATCGACATTTTTGGCTTCTCCCCCTTTGAACCGGGTCCCGCTGCGGCGCCGCCCACCACCTCCAGAAGTGCGGAGGACATCTTTCGTCCGTCCTTTGAGGAGGCGCCCAGTCCGCAGCAGCAGAGGCTGAAGCAGCGGAGCCTCCAGAAGCTCTCCTCACGTCAGAGAAAAACCAAACAGGAAGCCGGCTCCGGAGGCGGCAATGGAAAGCGGCACCACGGCACACCCACCGGAGGCCGGAAGAACAGCAAGCCCACGTTCCGCACCCCGGAGCGGGTACGCCGACACAAGAAGGCCGGACGCAGAGACTCGCAAAGTAGCAACGAGTTCCTCAGCGCCTCCGACTCCAAGGAGAACATCAGCGTTGATGTGACCATGAGCGAGGGGAAGGAGAAAGGGGCGTCGCTGCCCGTGGAAGACGCCGCGCTGGACCCGTTCGGAGCCAAACCCTTCCAGCCCCCGGACGGCGGCAGGCGCGGCCAGTATCAAGGCCTCGCTGACGGCAAGAGCGACATGGAATCGGCCAACGGGCGCCCCTGGTCCATCTCTCTCCACGGAGCCTTGGGGGTGGGCGACGTCACGGATGATTTTGGGGCGGTTCCCTTCACAGAAGTGGTCCAAGATGGACCTCCACAGCAGCCGCCGCAGCAGGTGGAGCTGGACCCGTTCGGGGCCGCACCCTTCCCTTCGAAGCAGTGACTCTCTCACCCCCTCTTCCCCAGTCCAACTGGCAACAGTGGAAATAACTTCTGAGGTCACGCTCGCCGACGGGGACTCGAGTTTTTAACCAAAGTGGAAAGAAAGCGGAGGAGCTGCTTCTGAACACAAGGAATGTAAGGAAGGTGAAACCCTGCGGAGCGCCCACTTCCAGCCGCTCCCTGTCCTCCCGGTTTGCTGAGGAAGCTTTGATGCTGCATCACAAGCAAACCCTCTTGTCGCGTACAGATGTTCGAGCTCGGAGTGACACCGTACCGCGATCGCACGCCCAGCGTTTCACCGCTTTAAATCGCCGCCAACGAGCTCCGGTCGTTTCCGGCCTGCCTTCCCGATCTGCCATTAATGTTGTCGCTCACCATGACGCCTTAGCAGAGTGCGGCTCCGCCTCGTAGCACAGTACCTCAAACTGTCCTTAACCACTCAACGTTAACTGTGCCGGACCCGACCTATGCATCCTTTTTACTGTAGTCCTGACGCGGGTCAAGTTTTGGAAGGGGTTTCTTTGAGTTTAACTTACTTCAAAAGGTGAATCTGTTGTTTGGGACTTATTTTTGTTTATTTAGGTTGATAACTGTATTTGTTTATTATTTTTCATCAGTAACCCGGTGTGACAGAACTAATAGGACTGCGTCAAGTTTTAACAGGTTACAACTTGACTCCGTTGCAGTAGAAATAATCCGGAAGCAACTTTAATAACGACCCGCGGTGCGCTGCAGGCACGTGGACGGCCACCCCACGTCACGGCGAGCAGCGCGCTCCCTTTTCTAGGACCAATTGAATCGTGGCTTCAGCTCCAGAGTGTAAATATGTTTCGCTAAAAAGGGAAACCGTCGGACGCAAACGCCGGAGCACCTGCAGGTGTCGTCAAACGGAGCTTTTTGTTTCATTCCTCCACCTCATGTGTCCGTGGCCTTGAAGCGCTGCATCCATGGACTGAAACACGGTTGATCCCGTCGCCGTTTGCCGACGGGATCATTTTATACATCGGGTTTTCTGACGGTAAATCTTTTGTATTTATCACGCCATTCTGCCGTCGTTACGCAATAAAAGGAAATCAAAAAGCGAGGGGATCTCTCCGGCCGAGCTTGTTTCAGCGGCTCACGCCCAAATAATTTACGGTTGTTTTTGCTGTTGTATGATTGATTTTATTCATAAAAGCTCAGTAGTTTATTCGCTTGAGCAGCAAAAAAAAAAAAAACAAGTACAAAAATAGTATGAAACTCTTAAACGCTACTGACAGATGGCTCGTCGTTCGGCGGCTTCCTGTTTTGTTGTCCATGCAATGCATTCTGGGAGCAGCACGTCTCTGCAAACAGATTCAGTTTGACTGAGGGAAGACGTGTTTCCATCTTGAAAAGTGGGAACAGATGGTTTGACATTGCGTTGCCCGGGGCAACCGTAACCAGCTCCAAACATTAGCCAGTCGGCCATTTTGCCCCATGTTTAGCGCAGCCCTGGATTTTCTCTCCAGTTGGTTTGTTTTTATTATTAAATACAATAAAATGTCGATTTTCTTTTTTTAAAAACACTGTCAAGAGGGGGTTCAAAATGGCCGCCTTGCACCTCTTTGGCGCAGGATCAGTGTCTCCATGGTAACGCGATGTGGTCCCCGCGACGACTTAATAAATAGAAAACTAAAAGTAGATTAAACGCTGGCCTTGACGCCCACTTTGATAAATGGATCAGTGCCTGCAAAGTGTCCTCTGAACATTTACATTTATTTTTAAAGAATCCTTAAGTTTTTCTCCAACACTCCTTAAACGATGCTTCAGAATCCACTTGACTATATTTGGGGATTTTTTTCTGTTGAACAGATGAGGAGCCGCGGGTACTTCCCTCCTCGGGTCAGGACCCTGAACCTCGGAGTGAAGGAGAAGTTAAATCAGGTGAATCATCTCCCTGCTCTTTGAGGTTGGAGATGGAGGTTTTTAAAAAAGGGACCAAACAGGGAGGGAGGTTCCAGGCTCTTCCCACTATTTACAACGAGTCATTTTGGCTTGAAACTGGAGTTTGAGTAACGTCACCCTAAATACATTCAATTCCAGAAGGACATTTGGTAAAGTTTACGTTTTTTTGCAGATCCCGATCGAATCTTATTTCATTCAGATAAACAGGAACACGCGCTGTGGCGCTGCTTTGAAGTCGCAGTTATTATAATAATTTTTGAAATACATCGCAAAACACTTCCTGAACATTTATAAAGTTTTAGCGTCACATTTTTCAACCTGATAATTGGAATCCATTTTGGGACAGTTCATATCTGGAGGAAGCCGTGAGGCTGAAAATATTTATTACAAAAAGTTTCATTTAAAGTACAAACGTCGACGCTTAAGGATGAAATAAAATGAACGTCCAAGTCAATTGATCAGGAGCTACATGTGATGAAGAGGCACTTTGAAAAACAACTATATAAATACAACACTGATAATAACATTGAACTTTGAAGGGAATAACTTAGCTAACCTTACACCCTGTTATCACAGCAATTTCATTTAATTTAAGTAATATACAGGAAAAATGGATGAAAATACTATTTTGTAATAAACTGGTCATCAGTAGTTGTAGGAATTACATTTATTTGTCGCTC
The DNA here is from genome assembly GCF_960531495.2 of Zeus faber. NCBI lineage: Eukaryota > Metazoa > Chordata > Actinopteri > Zeiformes > Zeidae > Zeus > Zeus faber. Next base: position 2,757,692 of record NC_137203.1, read on the forward strand.
AAACCCCAGAATTATATATGACACAGTACTTAATTCATACAGTGTCCTTGTATGTTACATATTAAATACCGTGTAACTATCGACTGAATATAAACCTTTTTATTACTAAACGTTGTTGCGAGCAGCAGGACTGGTGCTGTGGATGTTTACTGACAGCCCCACCTACAATTTAAATGGTTTTGGACGTCAGGACGAACTTGTTTCGCTTTCCTTACACAGAGTTTTAGTTTTGGGATCTGATTTAGTGTAAACAAACCAGTGACTTAATCGGCAGCTACTGTATGGGAGCATCCCTACTTGCAACAGGAGGAGGTTCCCAGACTCCACCTGCTGGCCGTCTGTGAAACTCTTGTCAGCTGCCGGAGCCACAGAGCGGCACCTCCCTCCGTCCCGCAGTCGGAGTTTGGGGCACCGGGCGCAACCCGGGGGCGGCTGCGGGGCGCTGTCGATCGTCATCCTGGATGTAGTCTGGACGGGACGGGCCGTGGCGTCGTCACTAGGCTCTCTGGAACTCCGTCAGCTGCTGCGGGAGCGTCCCTAGGCGTGCTGGGCGGGGTCGGGGCAGGGCTGGCTGTGTCGGTAGGTCATGAGGAAGCTGGCTGACTGGTGCCACCAGTAGAACATGAGGACCAGCAGGACGTGCCACAGCTGGTGGCTGGAGCCCACGTAGTTCAGCTGACCTGCACAACAGGACGTCCTGACAGTGACGATGTGTTTCAACTGTGACGTGCAAGTACTTGGTTACTGTACTCGGCTGTATTCTGTTTGAGACTTTCAAATTATTTCTCATACAGTCACATTTTATATATAAAATTATATATTTTAGATTGTACATATACTTTTGTATATAGAAAGTATGCCAAAAAAACCCTCAGACTGGATCCATCAAACTGCTCATCAATGATTCATTAGCTCCACGTCATAAAGTATATTTGAGAGTACGAGTACGCTGTGGGAACAGTCGCATCGCACCCTTTCAAATAATGAGGAGGTTTAAAAAGAGTGTTCACCGGGGAAGTATCGCTCCGGGACTTTGGAGACGTAGAAGAGGAAAGCCAGCGCTGCCAGGAAGTACATCCCCAGCACCCTGGGAAGGAAAGCCTGAGGGAGATCCACCACAACATCAGTACTGCCGAATCAAAGCTCCACGATGACATAACGTCCAATCATAGAATGTTTGAAATGAATCAAATCATAAACTCAAATTAAAGACTTTTTTTAGGACCCCATGAAGATATTGGAAACAGCCAATATACGTTTTATTTATAAGTCGCAACAACACTTGCTTAAAATTCACATTTAAACATGATGGTGGAATCCAACGACTTGCCGTGTACCTGTGTGAGGGGGGCGGCGAAGCCCCCGCTGAGCCACACCCAGTGCAGCGTGGGAACCAGGCCGTAGCCGGCCACCGAGCAGAAGATGAGGGAGCGCAGCTTCCTCCACTGCTTGCTGAGGTAGTGCGGGTGGATCTGGGCGAAGAAAACGGCCAGGATCATGGCGAGCACCGTCAGGAGGTAAACCTGACGCCAGTACTGCAGGGACACAGAGCCAGGGGTCAGAGGTCGTGGGGGGTATTCTATCCAGCACTTGTACATGTAGAGAGGACGACGAGTCATTTAACAAAACAGTCGTTGAAATTAACCCACAACGTGATGTCTGACATAAAAATGGCAAAGATAAAAACACAGCTGGACAGTACAATCACGAGACGCCTGTAGTTCAATGGGAGGAACTTTACGTCTCATTCTTTCATTTAAAGTGTTCACATTGAATTTATTTGAGAGGTGGTATTTCATTTGAGTGGAAAATTAAATCACTTCCAAACAAAGTATAGATTCCTTCAACGCGCCACCAGCGATTATCAGGATAATAAACCCTGATCAACAGACACCTTTTCCTCAGTTTGAACCACGGTGTCACGCAACGTTTCCCCCAAACCAAGTTGCATTCTGTTAACAAGTTAAAAGTTCCAAATGTGAACAGCGAGCAGACAGTCCGTTCTTTGTCCCTTCTGGGTGTTTGGTGGCGAGCGAGGCCTCCATCCAGTCACACTTCCTCATGTGACAAATCCTGCTGAAATTCACAGTGAATAAATTTGCACCAGGAGGCGGCGAACCGGCAGCGAACCGGCCAGCTTTTCAGGGAAGTTCTCCACCGACATCAGACGGGACTTTGGTTTCCAGTTCAGTTAAAAGTTGCAGATGAAGGACTTTTACCAGTTTACATATATAAAAGGGCCCAGCACCATCTTTCAGAGCTGGTGGCCAAGTTGGCAACCGTGCATCAGCTGTTGGTTGCCGAGTTTTAATCATTTTATAATTGAGTGATAATAAGCCTAATGATTCTAATCCAAATTCCAATATTCTTACTTGTTTCACTATATTTGACAGAGTGAATGAACATATAAGAAAACCCATTTCCATGGCGTAGGCTTCTAAACATAAGGTGTACTGCGCTACCAGACCACATAAGATGGTTGACAAGGGCCTATCTATATATTTATTAGGGCTGTCAATCGATTGAAATACTTATCACATGATTGTCCATAGTTAATCGTGATTAATCGCAAATTAATCATATTCTTAATCTGTTCAAAATGTACCATAAAGGGATATTTTTCAAATGTTTAATAAAATATGCTTGCTTTATGCAAATGTTGTTTACTGAAACCAATTAATCCAAAACAATGACAAATATTGTCTAGAAACCCTCAAAATGTACTGCATTGGTACTGTCTAACCAATGGCGAGAACATAGAACGTGCAGCACATAAGAACAGTTTTATTTCTAACGTTTTAAATTGTGCCGATGAAAAAATTGCATGATGACACCATTAATGAATTATTACAACATTGGCATCTGCTACCATGCCACGACATACATATGGTGAGGCACATCCATCTTCCGCTCGGCGGACGGCTTTGTAGAAGCATTTTAACATGTTTGCCAATCGCATTGAGTTCAAGGTTTCACTAAATGAAAGTTTACATCTTTACATCTTCAGTATTCAAAATATGTTAAAAGTCATATAGATTAAAAGTGTATATATAAAAGTGATAAATATTTGCATTTTTGATTTTCCATTTCATTTTGAGTATTTTCTGCAGATGGTGATATGAATTGGCCAGGGGTATGTGTGTGTGTGACAAAGTATGTCGTATTGTCATGGATATATCCACAAGACGTCTGTATCGATGCAGCATGATACCAAACAACATCACCAATGTTTTGCGCTGACCCTCCCTCACCGTACATCTCATACAGTATGTCACTTTGCTGCGGCGACTTCAGACTTGATGTGATTGTAAAGAACACACACAAACAGATCAGACAGCGAGGATTTCTTGTATCAGCAGAGAACGGGTCAGCATGGACACTGTGACCGCTGTAGGTAGTAACCACTGCACAACGGGAACAGCCACAAGACCTGTGCTTGTGGAGATGCTCTGACCCAGTCGTCCAGCATCACAATGTGCTCCTTGTCAAAGTGGCTCAGATCCTTACCACGCCCATTTTTATACTTCAACAACTCACTCTTCACTTGCTGCAGAATATACCTCACCCCTTGACAGGTGCCATTGGAACGAAAAGATCAATGTTATTCACCTGTCAGTGGTTTTAGCGCGCGCACGCACGCACGCGCACACGCACACGCACACACACACACACACACACACACACACACACACACACACACACACACACACACACCTTTTTCTTTGGGGACTTGGCTCTACCCACATGCTGAGGCCCATTTTTGGCACCGAGCGGGGGGTAGGGGGGTGGTTGGTTGGGGAAAGGGGGCTGACGGACTCCCAGACTGGGGAGCGTCATATGGCGGGGAACTGGGAGCCGTGTGAAGGCAGCCATCTGGTTTGAGCTGAAGCAGATTTAAGCCGCGTTCTCGGGCACAATAACCCGGCGAGTCCAATATGTGGGGGAACGACGAGGCTGCGGCGAAGCCAAACACTCCGAGGGAGGAGAGGGATGTGAAAGTGGGTGGGCGGTAGAAAGGACGAGCGCTGCTTGTGTCATCCCAGGCTGTGTTCCAGATCCTTCCACCCAACAGAGAGTGCTCACCAGGAAAAATGTTTTCAGCCGGAGAAGGAAGGGAAAAAAAAAACAAAAACTCTCACATTTATTCAATTAGTGTATTTCGAAGGCCGTGGTGTCACATGTTCACTTGACATTCTGGCCCACGTGGATCTGGAGACGCAGCAGTACCAGGGCCTAAAGACCCAGCGCGAGTACCCAGCGCTCACTGCCTGGTCCTTGCCGACACAGGACACAATCGCTGAAATTGATGAACTCCTTGCTTAACTCAGAATCATGAAGAACGTTCCTGACGTGGAACCGGATCTCGTTTTGAGAAGCGACAACATGCTGTGAGGTGGGTAGGTAGGTTTATGTCTCAGAGCTTGTTTTCAGCACGACGACACGAGGTGGATCGGACCCGACCCGGCCAGCTCCACCTGAAAAGGCTGAAGCCCTTTACCTGTTACTTTACCATGGAATTAACAAATACAAAACACAGCAAAATTAAGTAACTTTGACAAAGCGATCATTTCAAGGAAGGCTTCTCAACATGTAGTTTGAAGTTTCCAAAAATCTAAAAATGTGATCTATCATCAGGAAAACCGCCAGTAATGTAAAATATGTTGACACATTTTAAAGGGCTTCAACAGAATTTGACATCAAAACGCTCCTTGAGTCCCACTGCAGAGTCCACATTTGGATGGAAGACTATATAATGACTTTTAAGGCCCCCACAAAACATAACCATAGCGTTCTGTAAAGGGCTATTACAAAACATGGCGTTATGCACAGTGTGGAAAACAAATCCCACCTCTTTCAGCTGCGGAGGAATTCATTGACTTTTAAATTGAAACTCGTAGGCACGTAGAAGTGAGCGGAGAAGAGGAAAATTGGGCGGTTGATGATTCACAGCAGGTTAAATGTCTTCCTGCTTCATCTGCTCTGAACGGCCAAATTTAGGCCGAAGCGGAATTTTGAAAAAGAAAATGTAAATCCAGCAACTGATTAAACCTAGCACCGTTTCCTCTGAACCGGTGCAGCATGGAGGCATCAGAGCCAGCGGGACAGGGCAGGTCGGCGGAGAGCAGGGCCACGAGCGGCATATGTGACGACAGACATCTTACTAGAATGTCACACACACACACACACACACACACACACACACACACACACACACACACACACACACACACACACACACACACACACACACACACACACACACACACACACAAAGTTTCGTGATGTGACCTTTTCGAGCGAGCGACGCCTGCTCTTCCAGACGTACTAGACCCACAATGCATTTCTTCTCTCTCTGAAATCCACGGATTCATAAAAATCTCGTCTCGTTGAAGCCACGGCCCCGCACACTCACTACACCTCGCACACCCTGTGCTACAGATAACAAACTAGCCGCGGTCACAGAGTCACCCCTTCCAGGGGAATGTAACTCAGCTTACGTTGTGGCAGTAGAAGGCGTAGAAGACCCCGGGGACGTAGCATCCCAGAATGCCGATGGAGACTCCGGCGTAGTCCAGCGCCATCCAGCGCTGGCTGGTTTTCTCCGAGCGGTGGCAGCAGAACAGGTGGAAACCCACCGAGCACAGCATGCACAGCTAGAGGGGGGAGAGATACGATTTTTTAATTCATTTATTAATCCCTGGATGGAAATTCAGGAGAGTGGGAAACAGTGTAACCTTGCAGGCTCCATAAATCATTGAAGACGAGTTATGTACAAGCGAGAAAAATCATAGCAACTTTACTGAAGATCATCTGATGCTGTACTGATATCTGGGTTCAAGTCTGATATCTAGTGCACGTAGTCAATTTGCTACCAGCAACTTCTCCAAATCCTTGATAAACCACCACAGATGTTTTTTTTTAGTTTTTTTTTTAAACTTGTGTATCTGCATCATCCTGCTCCACCCTCCCTGCATTGTTAGATATCAGCTCCACTGTACCTGGAAGCAGAACAGGGCGATGGAGTAGATGACGTAGTCTTCCCTGGAGGCTCCGGTGGCCGGCAGCACGGCGGCCATGTTGTACACCCCCAGAAAGAAGAAGAGCAGGAAGCCCAGCAGGTGGCTCCAGATGTTCACCGTCTCATTGGACAGAATGAAGAGACTGACGACGAGATAAGTTGACTTAAGAACACTTTATTAAACCCATAATTCAAGTGTCACAGCAGCATTTTATTGTTTTTGCTGCTAAAAAATGTGCACAATATCTGTAGGCACTGCCACTTTGCATTTCACTGCATACCTGTATGCATGTTACTGACAAAAATCTTGAATATTTTTTTTTTAAATAAAATAAAATACAGTGCAAGTCAAGAAAGGGATAAGAAGTTAGATGGAGAGAAAAATGTAAATCTAATAAAAGAGTTGGAGTGGAGTAGCACATATAGTGAGAACAAGAAGAAGAGGAGAGACACCCGACACTTCACTTATAGTCATCGCTTTCGGCACAATAACAGAATAAAAATATGTAAAAAGTGATACTGGAAAACGACTTAATACTGGAGGTGCCTTTCGTGCCATGTCTGTAAATTCATCAGGTTAAGGCACTCGGCCTGGAATCTCAAAATTAAATTAGATTTTGATACAAACGGCCATGATTAAATTCAATCACATGTTGATGAAATGGCTCAATGCAAGATTTTGTATCAATACATTGTCATTTCATAATTGCCACAGGCTTTTCAGTTTACCATCTGACGTCTGTTACAGAAATATTCCACAGAAGTTAAATACAGAAATTATATACTTAAACTTAATTTGTGACTGATGGTATTTCATTTAAAACTAAAACAATGGTTGCATATTTTCCAAACATTACAATTTTCAAATTGATTCAGAAATGAAAGAAAACAGAATAGAACTTCCTCAGAGCATTTCTTTTTTATCCAGTTCTTCATCTTCACGAACCGTAAAGTAATTTTTCAGTGCCTTTATTCACTCAAACTGTAACATCTGATAGTTGCAGCGTTCTCCATAACAGCAGCTGCCCCCCCCCCCCACCTTCAAATTTCAAGCACATTTAAACCATGAAAACACAACTTAAGAACGTTAACAAAGTGCCGCTGACCTCTTGATGCAGAGTCTGGAGGGCAGGTAGGCCCTGTATCCGTCCGTGATGTAGGGGTTTTCCCGCAGGAAGCCTGGGATCTGCTCGTAGGTGTAGAGCCGGATCCCCCGCGGCACCAGCACGGGCCAGTACTGGTAGCTGCCCAGCTCGATGTAGTGCGACGTCTGGGCGCTCTTCAGCAGCTTCTGGGTCATGGCCGCGCCCTCACACTTGGCCTTGGTCTGACCAGAAGCTGGAAACGAGGGCAGGTCAGAGGACGTACAACACGACTCTGTGATGTCAATTTAACTTTCATTCTGTGTTTTTTTAGGGAGTTTCATTTCAAAAAGCGAGCGAGTCGGTGCAGTGTCGTACTTTGTGTTTCCATGTAATTGAATGAGACAAAACCTCAACTGGACTCTTCAATCCTGAATTTCACATTTAAAATGACAGACACATCATCGCTACATGCTGTAAATTGTCTGAACAAACTCGCCCCGACGCCAAATACTTTTAAATGCGCTTGCACTTCAACCTTTAATCTTGTTCCAGTTTTTTTTGTGAGTCGAGTTTCTAGTTTTAGCACAAGGTCTGAGCCCCAACAACCAAGTGTATGCGGCTTCGGGTCTCCCTGTGTGTTGGCCTGTTTTAAATTGCACTTTAACCTGTTATCGCTGTGATTTATTATTGTTTTTTCAATGTTGTTTTTTTTATGCTTTATCTAAAGCACTTTGAAATGCCCGTGGGAGTGTAAATATATATATACACACACGAACACACATGTATGGATAGACAATAAGAAACATTATATCCAAAATAAACATAAACACACAATATACATAATGCACTAGACATAAAAGACGTAAAATATAATACACAATATTATAAACGTGATTTAAATTGAATAACTGTACTTATTGGAGGGTCGAGGAGTAATACATCATTTTTAGAGCAGGAGAAACGAAGCAGTGAGCCGCTGTTAATCAGGCTCAGGGGCTCGGGGCTAGCTGTTAGCCGGGGCTAGCTGTTAGCCGGGGCTCCCTGCCTGATTAGAGCCGGGGTTCGAGCCGCTCACCTTTCAGTTTGCTGTAGGTGCGGTGGGAGCCATTCGGGGTCTTGTGGAACTTACTGAACATCACTTGACCGAGAAGAACGCGCCGTTAATTCACACGAAACAACAGGGTCCGTGACGACGCTCATGGCTGCCGTCCTCCAGGTCAGCACTGACGTCACCAGCGGGGGTCCCACTGCTGGGCCCGCGGCTGCCCCCGAAAGTGCCTGAGTGAAAAGATACCGCGGTGAAGATCCACAACGACGGCGTTAGTGTGATGATGATATTACTAATAAAAACAATAAAAACAAAATAATAATATGAACAATAATAATAATAGTACAAACAATACAAATCGTCATAATAATCTTCATAATAATAACAATAATAACAAATATAATAATTATTATAACATAATAATAATAATTATAATAATAATAATAATAATAATAATAATAATAATACATAATAATACATAATAATAATAATAATAATAATAATAATTATTATTATTATTATTATTATTGTTGTTGTTGTTGTTGTTGTTATTATTATTATTTGGCTTTAACAACACCTCTACTAAACTTCTACTACTTCTACTACTGTAGGGAATTATTTTGTAGGGAATCTATGAGAAGAGTAATTTTAAGAGATGTTCAAACAGCCAAGCCGCACACACACACACACACACACACACACACACACACACACACACACACACACACACACACACACACACACACACACACACACACACACACACACACACACACACACATCCCTTCTCATTGACACAACTTTGACTTGGACACTAAGTGATAAGCACACACCCTTTATGCAGGAACCACCTGAGGCGTTGTCACGGCCTGCTGCCGGTCCCCGAACCCTGTATTGACCATCTCCAGTGGAACATCTCCCTGTCACTGGCTGTCCACTCGGATCCTTGTCAGGACCGGTCCCTGGCCCTGGGCCCCGGGCGGGGACTTCAGGTGTGAGGGCCGTTGGAGGAGGGCCGTCACCCTCGCTTCCTGCGTCTTGTGTTATTAACAGCTTTAATCCTCCAAATACAACCCAGTGCAGCAGCAGCCTGGGAGGACAGTCCTTAACCAACACCAATGTACTTTGATTATTTGTTTTTAACCCTGTTACCCTGTTATATTCTCAAAATTTAATTACATGTATCCCATATCAGGAGATTACACAGACGTGTATAATTTGTTGAGAAATATAATAAAAATATATTTGCAATATATTGCAGATTTTGACAGTATGTTAAAAAAATCACCTTATATTTCATATGTTTTCCATACATTTTCCCTAAATAAACAGAGCTATATTTGTATCCAAATAATATAAGAATATTATATAATATATATATATATTATAAATAATAATAATAATTATAAATAATATATAAATGTTTTGTAATATTTTCTTGAATGGAACAATATCGGCATGCATTGCAAAATATTTTCTAATATATTTTTTATAGTTATCAATGAAGGTATATTTCTTCAGAAAGCTATGGCAGCCAGGAAGGTCATTTTGTATTAAATATATATAATTCTATATTTCAAACACACACACACACACACACGCACACACACACACACACACACACACACACACACACACACACACACACACACACACACACACACACACACACACACACACACACACACACACACACACACACACACTTCATGAACACATTCACATTGTTTTGAAAATGACTTTACTTCACCTTGAACCTCTTTGTTCTGTGTTTTACGTCTTTTCGACATTGTGTCGTCTGGACAATATTTCTGTTTCACTGTTTTCTCTTCTCTGACCTTGGTTCACCCTAATATCCTAAAATGAGAAATGCTCAGGAAACACATTGTCCTGAATATTTGGGTGGTAGAAGCTTAGTAGTGTAGTTATTTAGTTATGTAGTTGTGTAGTAGTGTAGTTATTTTGTAGTTTGTAGTGTAGTTATTTAGTAGTGTAGTAGTGTAGCTGTGTATTAGTGTAGTAGTGTAGTTATTTGGTAGTTTGTAGTGTAGCTGTGTATTAGTGGAGTAGTGTAGTTATTTTGTAGTGTAGTAGTATAGTTATTTAGTGGTTTAGTAGTGTACTTATTTAGTATTGTAATTGTGTAGTAGTGTAGTGTAGTTATTTTGTAGTGTAGTAGTGTAGTTATTTTGTGGTTTAGTAGTGTACTTATTTAGTAGTGTAATTGTGTAGTACTGTAGTGTAGTTATTTTGTAGTGTAGTAGTGTACTTATTTAGTGGTTTAGTAGTGTACTTATTTAGTAGTGCAGTTGTGTAGTAGTGTAGTGTAGTGTAGTTATTTAGTAGCGTACTGTAGTTATTTATTAGTGTAGTAGTGTAATTATTTAGTAGTATAATAGTGTATTTGTGTGGTTATTTAGTAGTGTAGTAGTGCATTTATTTAGTTGTATAGTAGTGTATATGTGTAGTTATTTAGTAGTATAGTAGTGTATTTGTGTGGTTATTTATTAGTGTAGTAGTTTATTAGTGTAGTTATTAAGTAGTGTAGTTATTTAGTACTATAGTTGTTTAGTAGTGTATTTATTTAGTAGTGCAGTAGTGTAGTTATTTCATAGTATAGATGAGTATAAGTGTAGTTATTTAGTAGTGTAGTTGTGTAGTAGTGTAGTGTAGTTATTAAGTAGTGTAGTAGTGTAGTTATTTAGTAGTATAGAAGTGTATTAGTGTAGTTATTTAGTAGTGTAGTAGTGTAATTGTGTTGTAGTGTATTAGTGTAGTTATTAAGCAGTGTATTAGTGTAGATATTTAGTAGTGTAGTAGTGTAGTTATTTAGTAGTGTAGTAGTTTAATTATTTAGTCGTATAGTAGTGTATGAGTGTAGTTATTTAGTAGTGTTGTAGTGTAGTTGTTTAGTTGTATAGTAGTGTATGAGTAGTGTAGTTATTTTGTGGTGTAGTAGTGTATTTAGTTTGTAGTTTAGTAGTGTAGTAGTGTAGTAGTGTAGTACTGTAGTTAATTAGAAGTCTAGTAGTGTAGTTGTGTAGTAGTGTAGTAATTTAGAAGTGTAGTAGTGTGGTTGTGTACTGGTGTAGTTGTGTAGTAGTGTGGTTGTGTACTAGTGTAGTCGTGTATTAGTGTAGTAGTGTATTAGTGTACTAGTGTAGTGGTGTAGTAGCGGGGTTGTGTACTAGCGTAGTAGTGTACAAGTGTAGTAGGGTGATTGTGTAGTAGTGTAATATTATACTAGTGTAGTAGTGTAGTAGTGTACTGGTGTAGTAGTGTGGCTGTGTGGTTGTGTACTAGTGTAGTAGTGTAGTAGTTTAGTAGTGTAGTGGTGTAGTAGTGTGGTTGTGTATTAGTGTATCATTGTAGTAGTGTACTAGTGTAGTAGAGTACTAGTCTAGTAGTGTATGAGTGTGTTAGTGTGGTTGTGTATTAGTGTAGTAGTGTAGTAGTGTACTGGTGTAGTAGCATAGTAGTGTACTAGTGTATTAGTGTGGCTTTGTATTAGTGTAGTAGTGTACTGGTGTAGTAGTGTAGTAGTGTACTGGTGTAGTAGCGTAGTAGTGTGGTACTAAGCGTTTGCCGGGTGGACTCTCTCCATCTGCCTCCCCAGATCAGTGCAGCGGGAGCGGAGGGAGCGACCTATCAAGAGAGTCCTGTTGGCGCTGACGGAGCGAGGACAGAGCCTGACACCTCCCCCGACACTTCCCTGATTCACTGTGACAATCTGTCACAAAGTGGTTTTTTTGGGCCTTTGTCCTTGATTTATTTCATCTATTTTGGTGTCACACCCAACGCGCCGACATGTGCGAGGCTGTAATTGTGCACTTAAGACTGCGAAACGGAATACGGGAGCCGAGTTCTGCTTCTCCGAATGTTCCCTCAAATGAAACAACGACAACAACAACAAGATGAAATATGACCAGGTGATATGCATCCGTCTCAAATCAAGACACACGTCTGTGACGCCCGTTTCAGTTGTTTAGGAGCGTCTGGGGGCCAGGATGCGACCACGCCGGGTCCCCGTTTCCAGCAGTAACATGGGATGGGCCGTGTCTGACGTGCGGAGTCGAGGCCCCCGCCGCGGCACAACGAGGGGCCCGGTCGGACCGGGCGGGCCTCCGGGCCCCCCGGCGTCCTCTGGGATCCTCAGGGTCGTCGGCCGTGACGTTCCGCTCCGTGCGTTCCCTTTCACACGTACGTTCCATTTGAAAGGTTTTACCGCGTTTTACAGCACGATCACTAGGAATTATTATTGTGATATTGAAATATTACGATGTTACATCATTACCGTCATTACCGTGACTTTGGACGTGCGATGCCACACACTCCTCTAGTTCGGTGAAGATAGTTATGGTTCACACATTTGAACTTCCAGGATCAGTAACTGACAAACCATTTCCCGCGTTGCCACGTTTCAAAATAAAGATGGCTTCTTTTTTTTAAATGAGGTTTGGTTTGTCAGTTATTGATCTAAGACGCACGATTGTGTGAATATACTGCAGCTATCTTTGCCGGCATCACCCAGCCAAAGTGATTGTACTTACAAAAATATACACGATTGGAATTCTGCACCGTCCAGTCCGTACAACCTAGTTTTATGGACTGATGTGTTTTATCAAATGTAACAGCGTCACTCTGACATGTTTTCCACAGCGTATCCTAGATTTGCACAAAATCCCGAATCGGGCCCCTGCCGGATGTCAGGCGGTGCGACGCGGCGGCCCCGGCCCCGGCCCCGTTCGGGCCCTCGGCGAGGCCCTGCGCCAGGCCAACATGGCCGGTCTCATCGGCTTTATTTATCGCCGGCGCCACGAGACATCTGCTGCACACAAGACGGCGTCCTCCGTCCGGCAGCAGCACAGAGGGAGCTTGTCAACATTTTTTCGAGGGCAAAGTGTTTGCGAGGGGAAGGCGGTCAGGGCGCCGGGCGGCAGCTCCCTCTAATCGGACGCTTGTCCCCTACGATCGCTCTCCCCACTGCTGTGATGAGGGCGACGGGGGAGACGGGGGAGGGAGACGGGGGAGGGAGACGGGGAGGAGGCGTCTCCATGTTTGAGCGCCGGGGTTTGCTCGGTGTCTGCAGTCTGGTCCGAGCTCGCCGCTATTTTGGAACGCTGACACTCGGAATGCGGCTTGGCAGTCGTGTGATGTGGCCCCATCCCCACCCCTCCACCCTCACCCTCTCCCTCCCTCCCCCCCCCCCCTCTCTCTCTCCCCCCTTCTCTCTTGAATGGAGGCTTCCCTGTGCTTTGGGTCTTGACACAAAGCACCATGGACAGCTCTCCTCCCTTCCCCGCAGACAAAGCGAGCGCCGCATGGCAGCAGCGCCGGGGCAGAGCTTTCGCACTCTGTTCCTGAAGAGAAGTAACTTGTTAAAACCCCAGTTACAACCGCTCGCTGAAGCTTGTCAAAATATCTGACTTTAATCACGACTGTTGACCGGGTTTTTTCCTGAATATTTCGCCAGATTTGTGCTTAAAATGGTTTGAAAGTGGAGGTTCAGAATGAAATCTTAAAGGGGCCCAGGATAGAGCCGTGCGGAACACCTCCATAAAAAGTTTCATTAAGCGTCTTTAACTTTTGGTATCTGAGCAAAAAAAAAGATGACATTTTTTACCAAATGACTGTTTCTTACATAGTAAAAAATTCTAAAAGAATATATTTGATAGAGCGCCTTTACTTTTTTCAATACCACTTGTAAATACTGAGTTGAAAATCAAATAGTACTTTCAAATATCAACTCATCTTCACAATCTTTTGAAGAAATTTTTCTTTTTTACAGCAAGGAAACCGCAAGGACACATGGTCACGGCCCTGGCACTGAAGAGATGTCTCGTAAGGCCTCAAACCTTGGTTTAATATTTATAGACTATGGATGCAATTTTGTAGGTACCAAAAAAGTATTGAATGTTGACATGCAGCACTTGCCGAAGTGTAGATAGATATCTAAATGACATCAATTTTGTCAAGGTACAAAAGTGCTCCGTGAAATACAAAACCCATTTAATAACCCTTCATTTTATATATAGATTACAGATTAAAGATTAAGATAATATTCTAATGCCCCTTTTAACCCGTTTTACGCTCAAAGCCTTTCTGTACATACAAGCAATACATAGAAATACACACTGAGTACAAAATGGCCTTGTCTCTGAGTCCCTCTGCTTTTTGGAAAGTTTCATCCCAATAACAATATTGAAAGGCATTAGATCCTAATCCCTGTTCTCCGTTTGACTTTTTGGTTTAGAGGAGACATCAGGCTTTTCCGTCTTGTAATTCCTCTGCGGATTGGGAGGAAAAGCGAAAACAATTTCCACGACCGCTGGAGGGATTAGGAGAGGGCGGAGTCAGCGGAGCGCGCCGCTCGGACTTCTGCAAACTTCCTGCTAATCCTTGATGGATCAGAGATCACAAGTCCCCCCTGTGCTACGGCCACAAACACATTAAGCTTTTTGACATGAAGAGTACGCGCTCCAAATACTTATCGTCTCCTTCTTTTGTGAGGACAATGCAGGAATAAGCCTTTTATTATAAAACCGATTGTGGGGTGGACATGCTGCATATTGTGCTTTCGCAGTTATCCTCTTTTCGGAGGGTTACATGGGATGGAGATTGGTTTTCTTGACTTTTCCAAAGAAGATTTAGGGAAAATGTCCCTCCCCCCCAAAAAAATAAAAATATTTATTATTTTTGTGATTTGGACCGGTACTTTATGAACGCTTACACCTTCACCTGAGACGACACGTCAGGGGAGGGAAGCGGGAGCTCTGTGGTTGAAAGGCCAACGGAGCCGACCAATCAGAGCAGCTGTGAGGGGGAGCGTCAGGTTCGTCAGGACACCGTCAAGGTCACACACACGGGAAAGGAATCGTTTACAACTTAACACACAGAAGAAACACGGCTCCCACGGCCACTTCACTTCTATTAGAAGCAGAAAAACTGCATCCTGCAGAAATCACTGTACAGGTGTGTAAATAAGCATTCTACACACTACAGTATACTAGGGTTATGTACTGTATAATGTACACTAACCCTAGTATACATTATACGGTATACTAGGGTTATGTACTGTATAATGTATACTAACCCTAGTATACATTATACGGTATACAAGGGTTATGTACTGTATTATGTATACTAACCCTAGTATACATTATACGGTATACTAGGGTTATGTACTGCATAATGTATACTAACCCTAGTATACAGTGTACAGTATACTAGGGAAATATACTGTATAATTTATACTAACCCTAGTATACATTATACAGTATACAAGGGTAATGTACTGTATAATGTATACCGTACCTATGACATGTGTGTACTATAGCATGTGAGTATAAAGAACCATGGCTTGGTCGCTCCACTTCCTTTCAGCACTTTGAGGGTCGGTGATGACCCTAGTGCATTGTGGGATATGCTCAACATTCATGCTGGTACTTTTGATATATATCACATTTGATACTATGGTTGTGTACGTACCAAAAATGTTGACAATATTCACATACTAATGTCCTGTGCAGCAATATTATTCAACACTCAGTAATATTTTGGCACAAGAAAAGTCCTTCACCTCACCTCTTAATACTAAATACTAAATATTCAATAACAATATAATACAAGTAGAAGAATAACTATAATAATAATGATATCTATAATCTATAATCTATAATATATATAATGAAAATACAGTATTCCGATGTCGTCAATGTCAAGTTTAATTTTTTTTCCTGTTTTGTGTTCTATAATTCTGTTTGTACGATTAAATTAGTAAATGTATTTATTCGATATGGAATACGTGTATCTACAAAATTGTTTTATATTTGAGTTTATTATTTATAATAATTCTGGATTAAAATTGTTTAATATTCTGAATAAATGTATGTATTTTGGAGGGAAGTTACTTAAATGTTCTTTTTGAGAACACTTTTAAAAGCCTCCTGTAGATGTCACTCTGTACCTGCTCTGGACCACACACACACACACACACACACACACACACACACACACACACACACACACACACACACACACCGAGGAATTAAATGTCCCATTAATGCGAGAGGCAATAATAATAATAATAATAATAATAATAATAATGTTATTATTATTATTATTATTTTTTTATTATTATGATGATAGTAATAATTATAGAAATAATTGTATTGCTGGTTTTGTCCGTAATTTCAGCATTATACCAAGATAATCACATTTAATTTCATTTCCAATTTCATTTATTATCCTGAATTTGTAAAATGATGCTCTTCACAGCATATATATATATATGACCGTGTGTATAATGTGACAAATAATCTCTTGAACTTGAACTTGAATGAAAACCTTTTAGTGTAAACAAACCAAACAATGTGGTAATTGTCTGTTAGAATAAGTCCAACTGGAAACCTTGGAAATATTTCCATTTCAGCAGCTTTTAAAGCATTTCTGAGTATTTGGACGTGATGCGAAGGGGATGAAAAAAAACAACAGTTTTTAATTATATTTTAATTAATACACTGTGTACATTATAATTGAAAATATATTCATTTCAATTAAATCTATTTATCGGTCACACACACAACCAATTCCTCTCAGACCTGTATATTAATTAAATTATTGCGTGAATAATGATAATCATTTTCTTGAATTACTGATCAAACTTCAACAATGATTTGTTTGAAATGCTTGGGAAATCAAGCAAATCTTTGTATTTGGTCATTAGTCCTAAATTCATTATTAACATTATGTAGGTAGGTCTACAACAAAGGACGTTGTGTGGAAAAGCTCTTCTCAGCTCACCAGCAGGTGGCGCTGTAGCATCTGGTTGGGTCATGGGCTCCTTCCTCCAGTGGGGGCCGAAACAAATACCAATCGGATGATGATTCAACTTGTATGATTTATTAAAAGTTAGTCCATTAGAAGGGGCCGGTAATAGATGCTATGATTAAGGAAATGACAGGAGTGGGACCTGGGACCCGTGGACCGCTTGGGTAAATAATTCAGCGGTGAAAGGAAAGCACATTGAGATACGACTCCAACCCTTTGTACGTGGACGTCTGAGAAGCTGCCACCCGAGAGGCGTGGCTGGTGGAACGCAGCCCTGACACCGCCAGGCTCCACCGCAGCCCCGCATGAAGATAGATGCTGCCCGATCCCATTAAGATAATGGCTTTCACGTCTTCTGGCCGTGGGGGGCAGGGGTGGGGGTGGCTGCGCTGGTGCACGTTTCTTTGTTTCCTACGGTTTTATTCTGCTGCGACCTGTGCATGTTACGGCTCGACATGGCCGCCAAACTACAGCCTCGCGGATGGAGCTGAAAGTCACAGTTCTGTTTGCATTTCCATTCCGGACCCGGGCTCGGATCCAGGAGCCAAGCGGGAAGCCCTGGCCTCGCTTGATACCTGGTGTTGGACCCAGTGCTGTATAACTGGGCCACAGGGTCAGGACTAAAACTGATCTCATTCCTGATTGGTCGCTTGGCTGTCGCCCCAGGTGGACGCCAGCGCAGCGGAAAACATAACCTGTGCTTAGTGTTTGTTTCTGTGATGAAATAACCGGTTGTGGGGCAATAGAATGTACACAACAAACACTGAATCCCAGGTCGTCCATCTCAACATATTTGGCAAATGAGTGATTTCCATTCGCTGACTGGACGGACAAGACAGAGTGTGAATCATACAATGACAACTGTCCCTGTGACAGAGGGGCCGTTTTTTTTCGTTTGATTGGATTAGAAAACAGGGTCAAATAAATGAATGGACATTGAAAGTTTTTATTTGATTTGTTTGGAAAAAAGATGACTCAGCTCTGAGCTGCGGACCGCCGCCCTCCCCTGCGAACCGTCTAGGGACCTTGTTACTTTAAGATTCTTCCAGCCATGAATAAAGGAAATATATTGTAATATTTACGATTTCAGGTAAGAGGGATATATAAATGTTTCGACCCCCCCCCCGACACTCTTTTGGGGAAGTCCAAGTCAGACCCTCCTAATGATGAGTACCGGAATCAGTACCCTGAGAGGCGGAGGGTAGAAAGCATTTAAAGTCCGTCGGTGAAACACAAATAAATGTTATATACAGGAGCAAACTAACGTAGTACATCTGCAAATATTTGTCACATGGAAAATGACTCTTTCATGGACTTTTCAACCCAGAAATACAGTTTCCCATTGACTCTCAACCAAGAAAGAGATGGGGGTGGGGGGTGCAAACAGAAACAGAGAGAGAGACAGATAGATGGGGGGGGGGTGCAGGTAAGGCCTTCCTGGTATTTCGTAATGGATTAAAAATCATAAGCCCTGCTTGTCACTGCCACAAACATATTAAGCTTTTGGACATGAAGGGGACGTGCTCCGGATAAATACTGAGGACAATGCAAAGCGCCTCCTGCGGTGCCCTGTTCTCAAAGGGTCGGAGGAGATTCTTCTTGTGTTTTCCAAAGAAGATTGTTCTGTTGCCACTTCACACAAACCACCGTTTGTCGTCAAAACGTGATTCTGACGCCAAGAGAACCTTCTCCTCTGGATTTGAGCGGAATGCTCATCGAAGAAGAGGGAAAACGTATGAAGTGGATGCTCTGCCGGCCCTGCGCTTGGGAGGAGTGGAGCTGGGGGCTCCGAGGGACTGGCGCTGACCCCACAACACCATCCTGGGTGGTGGAGACCCCGAACACCACGGGGCGCACCACCACACCACCGCCACTCACCCATCCACCCACATCCTGACTCACCCTGAGGAAGTGAAGTGAAGAGGGGCGGTCTGCAGAGGGAGGAGGAGAAGAGGGGTGGAGGGACTGCGAGCCTCAAACAGAACAAGGAACAGAACCTTGACCCGGAGGAGACCGGTGAGCACCAGAACGTTGCTGGTAGCACCCTGTTGCCCGGGCAGTCCACCTAGAACCATCCAGGAACTAACCCCCCGTACTAGAACCAACTCCCCCGTCTAGCAACCATTCCAATCCCATAGCCTTAACTCCCCCGTCCAAGAACCGAGGCTCCCGGCCCTGGAACCAACTCCTACATCCAAGAACCGAGGCCCATCACCCAGGAACCGTTCCTCCCATCGATCCATCTTCATCACTATGGCCACCAGGAATCAAAATGGCACCGTCTTATATTATATGACGTATCTTAAATTGCATCCATCCTTTGGAAACGTGCCGTAGCATTACCTTCTGAATGTCTACACCTAGGCAGCGCACCTCCTCAGCCCCGGCCGCAGACGTTCTTTGTTGGAAGGCGGCGGAAGATGGTGTGCAGGAAGTTTAGAAAGCCCTCCCTCCCGGCCCCTCTCTCCCACAGCGCGGAGGAGGGTGGAGCGAGGAGGGGGAGGGGGAGGTGGAGGGGGAGGAAAGAGAGAGAGCAGAGAGCAGGAAAAACCCTGTTTATTTCCGAGCAGGCCTCCTAATCTATTTGGACTGGGAGTAATGGGACATTTGCATGGCGAGCACAGTGAGGTGTCAGCGGTAACCGCGGGGTTGTGAACCCCCCGAAATATGCTGAGCTTTCGCTAACCTCTCATCAAACACGCTGATCTTTATGGACTGTATCATATTGTGCCGTAATGTGCTTTATTGTCCACAGAATAAGCTTTTCTTAAAGGTAATTGGAAAGCGGGAAATGGTCGCTATCGGCGGCCTTTTTTTAAATACATTATTCCTGAAATGTGGCTTGTGTAATGACCCTGTCGGTGTAAAACGTGAGATTTATCTTGGCAGCAGAAATTGATCCATTTCACCTTTGTCTAATGGAAATTTTTATCAAGTATTATCTGTTTATGTAAATGAGCGTCGCCCCTGGAACGGCGGGGATAAAAGGAATTTGAGAGGCGCGATGGGGTGTGTGTGTGTGTGTGTGTGTGTGTGTGTGTGTGTGTGTGTGTGTGCGTGTGGAGCAGTTAATCCAGGGTCTCTTGACGTGTCATTCTGGACATAATGCATAAAGGATTTATCTGTGTGGGGGTAGTGCGCGTGTGCATATCTTGGATTGAAGCGCACGTGTACAATTGTAGGTTATTCACGTACATGTGTTTGTGTATGTGCATGTGTATGCATAGATGCATGAAAATGTGTGTGTGTGTGTGTGTCTGTATGTCTGTGTGCGTGTGTGTGTGTGTGTGTGTGTGTGTGTGTGTGTGTGTGTGTGTGTGTTATTGAGTGTCTTCAGGACACAGAGTTGCAATGAAAACAGTGATTTGGACCCAGCTGGAGCATTTCCTACCTTTACATCAGCGACACAATAAAGATTTCAAAGGCTCCCTCGATTTCAGCGTCTGGAGATGCGACTCATTTATACACACATAATTAAATGTCATCACAAATATTGATCTTGTCAAAACAAGCTTTGGAGCTCCAGCCGTCCTCTCATTTCACCTATTAAAGGCGCAATAAAAACCAAGTACGCACAACCCTTTACATTAGTGTTTTTACTAGCCCAGTAAGCGACCGCTCACACACACACACACACACACACACACACACACACACACACACACACACACACACACACACACACACACACACACACACCCTTTAGACACATTTAGAAACCATAAAACTTTCCACGCTCGGCCCGGCTCTGTAACTCAGCCGTCCAGCGGTGGCAGCAGAGGGATGGATGTCGGACCAACGACAGCTCATCATGAAAGATGGATGATGCGCGGGGGTTGAGATGCTGTCTGTCGGGTGGAGCGCTGCCCTCTCCTGATGGAGCGCTCACATAGGAAGAGGGCTGGAAAGACTGCCCCACCCCCCACCCCGTGTCTCGCTTGAGTTTTCATTGCGACGGGAGCGTTTGTTTAATGGCGGAGGCCTTGCCTTGTTGCCGGAGTCTTTGGACTGACAGACGGGCGACGGAGTTGAAATACAGCTTGGAGGGCAGCGAAGTGATTCTCTGAGGAGAGTAGCAAATGGAGCCCCCCCCCGTCATCCACAGGCCTGACAGACAGACAGGGCGGACGGGGCGGACAGAGTCAGCTGGGCTAAGTGACAGACACGCCAACGCGACCCAATCCACCAGAGGAGGATGTGTGGTTCATCGCTGTCGTCGCAGCCCCGGCGGAGCTTTCGGGGGCTGGCTCCAGCGAGGTCTCAGCCCGGGCTGAGCTCAGCCCCCGCTTCCCCCACACGCACCGCGGCGTCGGCACCGGGCCCCGGGGAGTGACTCGCGGACGCAGTTTGTTGGCGGCTGATGCGTGGATTCATGCGCGCCGGCGTTTGAGAGACAGCGCCCGCTTTGCCTCCAAGACCTCATGGTGCGGTGGAGACACCGCTGAGCCGCCATGACGGTGCCCGACGGAACCGGGCGTCGATGGCGTTAAGTGCAGCCCGGTGCAGGTCACCAGGGAGACCACGCCACTAAAGCCGCCTTCGAATTAGCAACAACCACAACAACAACAACAACAACAATTCACCGGAAGTCTCATCCATTTCTATGGAGAGTCAGAGACTGCTGCAATAAGCCCCGCCCCCCCGCAGGGCGGAGATTTATTTACCTGACGAAACATCGGATCCATTGACATTTTTGCACCAATTAATGAAATTGAATTTTTTTTTTAATTAACTAAATTATGTTTCTAAAACCACGACATCATCAATGTTAACGTTGGGTGTCACCACAGTCACTAATTAATTGATGAATTAATTATTCATTCATATTGTATGGTAAAAGTTAAATAGAAATAATGAATAAATTAAGAAATCATCACATTTTCAGATTTACGGTTTGACCTGTCTGTTGGTTTCGTCATGTTATCTGCTTCTTTACCCCTTGAACCTCCCCGTTCTATTTTTTGTGTTGCGTTTGCTTTCCAACATGGCTGACTCTGGCTCCAGCTGGCCGGTGCCGCGGACCCCCGGTTGCCCCCCAGGTGAGCCGCCTCGCTGTGTCAGACTCTCTCAGCGTCTCCGGGTCCAGACTCACCTGCGGGACCCGTGTGAGAGGCTCGGCCTCCGTAACAGAAGGAAAAGTGCTTTTGCGAGCGGTTCGCACGGGTACCAGCTCCTCGGAGACGGAGGTGGAGAGCGTGTCGTCCCCCACTCCGGTGCTTCTGGGATCACGACTCCCTCACCCCGGGCTCGCCCAGACCCCCGTTCCCCCGTCCAGGACTTCCTCTTTTCTGGGACCCATGTGGAATTAAAAAGGGCCTTCAAATCGCTCCCAGCATTAAAAATGGATCCTGTTTTGCTAGAATCGCAGCGTCTGCCCGCTCTGCTGCTGCCATCTTGTTGTTCCTCCAGGGCTGGAGGACCAGACGGAGGCTGCGGGATGGAGGAGACTACACCTCCAGAGGAGGTGGAGGTCTGGGACAAGATGGATCTCCCAGAGGGGGGGCTCCCAAGGGCGGATTCTGAGGCCAAATATTCCACTTTAGCCCTGGTTCCTTATGCTGTGATTCATGATTGACATCAAACATTTCAAGGAAGGTTTTTTGACAATTGGTTGACTTAATAATAATTTCATTATTTTTACGTTTAGCAAAATATCGTCATTCTCTTATGCGTAAGAGAACAATTTATCGGTAGCATGATATTATTAAACTAAATTATTATTATTATTATTATTATTATTATTATTATTATTATTATTATCATTATCATTATCATTATAACTATTATTCTAATTATTATAACTATAATTATTATTATTATTAGTAGTATTATTATTGTTAGTATTATTATTATTATTATTATTATTATTATTATTATCATATAAAGAGGTTGCAGGTAAATAGAATATAACGGGTAATTAAAATATCAACAAAAACTAAGAAGTAAAGGTTACTAAACTACAGATGCTTTGTTTCGATGTATGTGATTAGTGATTGTATTTTGATATTTAACAATGAACCAAACCACAAAGCTAAACTATTTGTAATGCTAATTATTGTTGGAAAAACAAATTTCCCTTCCATGCATAATTTAACTAAATGAAGATGTAGATCTAGTTCTGTGAGTTTTGCTTTGGAAAACTGAAGTCGTGAAACATCATCTGATGTTTAAAAACAACATTGAATTCTTGAGTCTTAAAAATTCTACAAACCCTTAAAATATCGGTGGGGACTCTGCCGACGCCTCGGGGGGATCGTCAGGTCCATGTTTGATCAGACGCTGGAGCAGCATCCAAAACACAAACAGTGGATGAGCGTCAGCTGCTGCTTCCTGTTATTACATCAGCATGAAGAGACACTGAGAGCGCACGCGTGTGTGTGTGCGTGTGTGTGTGTGTGTGTGTGTGTGTGTGTGTGTGTGTGTGTGTGTGTGTGTGTGTGTGTGTGTGTGTGTGTGTGTGTTTGTGTCACGCCCCTGACTACTTGTCTCCTGCTCAATGCCACGGCTGTCTCCTCCCGAAGTGCGCAAACAAACACACACACACACACACTCGCAGACAGTCCTCCTTGCACACGCATATTCCACCCTGCACATACAAATACACAAATACACAAATACACAAATGCACACAGACACACTGCCCCTTGCACACAAGTCTCACACACGTGCTCTCTCTCTTTCACACACACACACACACACCCTCCCTCAACCCCCTCCTCCTCAGACCTCTCGGTGTCAGAGCCTTCTCCTGTCAGTAATTTGTTGCTAATCAGCTGTCATCCCTGCGCTCTGATGAGGTGATCATGTGTGTGTGTGTGAGGGCCGGGGAGGAGGGGGGAGGAGGGGAGGGGGGTAATGGCCTTTAAAGTCACAGAGTCAATGTCAATGGGATCGCTCGCGTTCAATCAGCGGCGGCGCGCTGAAGGATGGCGCCCGCTGACACCACCACTCATTTTGAGCCCCAGCATCTGGGCCCTAGTAAATAACCATCAGTGGGAGGGATCCGGGGACAGGTCATTAGCCCTGAGAAAAATAAATATCTGCTCCCGGCTGAAGGCTGCAAGTCATTTAGCACAGAGTCGGGAAATTTCACCCTAGATTAAGTATGATGAGCCAATATCAGAGAGAGGAGAGGCCACGCCGAGCCCAGAGGGAGGGAGGATTTATACACCGGGGCCTCGGGAAATCTAATATGATTTTAAAGGCTCGGATGTGGGGTTGGGTCTGAGGGGGAGGGAGGGAGGGAGGGAGTGGAGAGAGTATGAGAGAGAGGGGGAGAGAGGCTAACACTAACTTTAAGTGTATAGGTGTATTGGTGTATTGGTGTATTGGTGTCTAGGTGTATTGGTGTCTAGGTGTATTTGTGTATAGGTGTATTGGTGTATTGGTGTATTAGTGTATTGGTGTATTGGTGTCTAGGTGTATTGGTGTCTAGGTGTATTGGTGTATAGGTGTATTGGTGTCTAGGTGTATTGGTGTATAGGTGTATTGGTGTCTAGGTGTATTGGTGTATAGGTGTATTGGTGTCTAGGTGTATTGGTGTATTGGTGTATTGGTGTCTAGGTGTATTGGTGTCTAGGTGTATTGGTGTCTAGGTGTATTGGTGTATAGGTGTATTGGTGTATAGGTGTATTGGTGTATTGGTGCATTGGTGCTGACTGAAACTTGGCTAAAGGAAAATATCAGCGATTCTGAGGTTTCTTTAAATGAGTATAACTTGTTTAGAACAGACAGGAATGCAGGAGGAGGTGGGGTGGCTGTTTTTTATTAAATCATGTATTTCTGCTACAGTTCTTAATAAAGTCACTGGATAGAATGGTTTTGAATTTCTTGCTCTGAAGGTCAATTTAGGCCCTAATCATTCAGTTGACGTGATTGGGATACATAGACCTCCCTCTGCTGAATCTGCTGCCATTGATACATTTGCAGATCTAATCTCTCAGTATTTGGAGCTGATAGTCCTGGGTTGGTCCGATAGACTATCGGAGAGAGATGTGTGGTGATCTCAAATTCACCAACTGATTTCTGAGCCTGCCAGGACTAATCTAAAAATATTTCTAAGTCAACTTTAATTGATCTGATCTCATCCAACAGGAGTGATTAAATTGTTGCTTCTGGTGTCTTTGAGTTTGGAATAAGTGACCACTGCCCCATAGCCTGCATCAGGCGTACGGGACGAAAGAAGGTTCGACAGCGAGTTGTTGTCAAGAGAAATTTTAGAAATTATAATGAGCAGGCCTTCTTACATGATGTTTTTCATCGTGACTTTTCAAATACATTAGGAATCTCGGACGTTGATCTAGCACTGGATCATTTTATAAACACCTTGAACTCAGTGGATAACAAACATGCCCCGTTTAAAAAGCAAAGAACTATAGACAGGTCCAGTCCTTGGTTCACCGCTGAACTATCATCCTTGTACAAAGGATAAGGCTTGGGTCCACACTAAAAAATCTGGAAATCCTTCCCATCGGCTTGCTTTTAGGCATTCAATACATACATTTACATTGTTAGTGAGGAAATCTAAATGTGATTATTATTTAAATACCTTCCTTAGCCATTATTCAAATCCAGGCAAATTCTGGAAGGTAGTGAATTCCACTAAGAATAAAAATGCAATTTCCCTGCCCACACATGTCAATTCTGCTCAGTGTGTAATATCTGATGACAAGGAAATATGCACAGTTTTTAACAAACATTTTGCTGCAGAAAATGGGATTACGGGAACTGTAACATCTATGAGGGATCCAGAAATGGATGCCTCTGTACACACTGCAAGTCCTGTCCCTCAGTTTGCCCCCCAGCCTCTCACTCCAAAATTTTTTAGTGAGTTAATTACATTTACATTTACATTTAGTCATTTATCAGACGCTTTTATCCAAAGCGACTTACAAGGGAGAATAACATTCAAGCTACATTGCGACAGAGACATTAATGTATTTACTGGAGCACTTCTTGCCATTGAATCGAAGAAAGCAACTGGAGAGGACAGTCTGGGCCCTTCCTTTCTGCAGCTCTCTGCCTTGACGATTTCAGAATATATTACACATATTTTAATTAATCTATTTCATCAAGTAGAATTCCCAAAGTGTGGAAAGTTGCTCACGTTACTGTATTGCATAAAGAAGGAAATAATAGTGATCTTAATAACAATGCTAAGTGTTGGCTGTGACCCAAATGCTTTTAGATGATTCCAAAACAACCTCTCTGATAGACAGCATGCATGCGTGAAAACTGGTTCTGTTCAATCTGCATCCATCCACGTTCAATCTGTGTCCCTCAAGGTTCGATTTTAAGACCGGTCATTTTCACAATTTATATGGATGATATTGTGCGGTCGTTGAATACCTATAGTGTCCATCTGAATGCAGGCGACACGATCTTATTTTGTTGGGCTGACTCCATTCGATTCAATATTGACAATCTGCAACTTTCTTTTAATGTTCTTCAAGAGGCACTTCATCAATCTCAAACTTGTGTCAAATGCTGAAAAAAGAAATTATACGCTATTCACAAAGACTAAAGAAATCGATGACAGCAAACTTCATATCAGCACTTTACTCGTACAGCTATTGAAAGAGTCCCACACTGTAAATACTTAGGCATCTGGATGACTGATGATAAACTACATTTTAAACTTCATATTGATAAAGTGGTTGAAAAGCTGAAACGTGGCTTTCTTCATGGAAATAGAACCTGCGTTCCCGTGTGCGGTAGAAAATGAATTGTTGAAACTGTAGAACTTTCTGTCTTGGATTATGGTGATGTAATATAATGACAAGCGGCTGTTACCACCCTTAAGTCCTTTGACGCTATATATCACTCTGCAATTAGATTTATTACTGGTGATGCCTACAATACCCATCATTGTACTCTCTCGGGTCAACTTAAAACCCGGAGAGACTGCTTTTAAATTTTGTCCTCTGGACTCATGGAATAACCTACAATGCACTTTAAATACTGATTCCGAAATACCATTGGGACATTTAAATTAAAAATATGCCTATATATACCATTGTTTTAGAATGTAAATGTCTAAACTAGCAATTGTTTTAACTAATGTTGATTTTTGTGTTATTATTTTAGTTGTTTTTTTATTTTTTATTTGTGTTATTTTATTTCAATTTTTTTCCGCCTAATGTGATCTCAGCATCTTTGAAAATGAGGGTTCGTCCCTCAATGTATCACCGAGAACTAAATAAAGGAGAAATAAATAGAATAAATAAATACAGTATGTAATATAGGTCTATAGGTATATAGGTATATACTGTATGTAACATAGGTATATAGGTCCACCGTATATGTAATATAAGTGTATATAGGCATATATGTAATATAGGAATATACAGTAGGTATACCTATATATAGTATGTAATATAGGTCTTTTGGTTTATATGTATATGTGTAATATAGGTACAGAGATCTATAGGTCTATATGTAATATATTTATTATAGCAAACAATGTACGGTAATGGTGTCCTACCACTGGTCTGCGACCCTGCACCGGTCCCCAGGATATCAGCTCCAGGGACTGCAGGGATCCTGTCTGAGCTCTAATGTGTCATTGGTGAGCGTTGAATCCCCTTGTTTGTAGACACTGATGTTTAGGTTTGTGATATTATTTTGAACTTTTGGATGAAATAGCAGAAAATAGCAGAAACTACAGTGCATTCATCAACGCTGCTTTAGTGCATTGGCTTTCAAACTACAGGTCATGGATTTGCCCACCAGGCCCGAGGAAGTAGATGAACGAGTACAGCAGAAAATAATGATAATCAATAAAAACGGAGTGAAAACTTAATTACTTAATTGGACGTTTTCATTACTTATTTTACTTAAATATATTTGCTGGGCCCCGGGCCAAAACATAATTCTGCGTGCGTGCCCTAAACGCATAAAAGAAAAACCTTGGGGAGCCTCTGGTTTAGTTACTCCAGCATGTGGTGCGTTGGAGACGTTAAAGAGACGTTTTGGAGACTTTCCAGACGACGCTTTCAACCGTCGTCAATCCAATTAATAGGAGACGGCTCCGAATCCATTACAGCAAGTATAATACAAACATTATCATATTAAGTTCAGAATCCAGCCTAATTCTATCAACATAATTAATTAAATCCATTTGCAAAGTGAGGGTGATATGAATAATTGATAACGCTTAAATATTACATTTTCATATTTGTTCGTGAAGATTATCTCTACCTGAATCCAGTGTGCTGTGTCTGACTGTGTATCTACAGTATCCGTGTGTGTGTGTGTGTGTGTGTGTGTGTGTGTGAGACGGAGAGAGAGAAAGAGAGAGAGACAGAGCGAGAGACAGAGTGAGAGACAGAGAGAGAGATGGGGGGAGGGAGGGAGGGAGGGAGGTGTGGTCTGCTCTTCTGGCTGGGTGGGCAGTCAGACTGACCTTCATGGAGCAGAAAGCCTTCACAGTTGAATTCTTCATCCCTCCTTCCCTCCCTCCCTTCTTTCCTCTCCTTTTACCTCCCTCCGTCCTGTTCTGCCCACTTTCTCTCTCTCTCTTTCTCTCTCTCTCTCTCTCCTGTTGACCATATATCTCTCCCCCTGGTCTTCTGCCCATTGCACCTCACTCAGCAACTCTTGGCGAGGCGTCATTAGGTATAATGTACTTCACCTCCCTTTCTCTCTCTCTCCCCTTACCTCTCTCTCGCTTTCTCTCTCTCTCTCTCAGGGATATTTTGGAGAGGACCAAACATACTGACCTTAGTGAAGGGCTTGGCTCATTGTTCAACTTCCACTCTCTCTCTCTCTCCACCTCCTCTCTAATTACACACACACACACACACATACATGCACACACACACACACAGATGCACACACACACACACACACACACACACACACACACACACACACACACACACACACACACACACACACACACACGCACACACACACACACACACATGCACACACACACACACACACACACACACACACACACACACACACACATGCACACACACACACACACACACACACACACACACACACACACACACACACACACACCCATCCCCACACGCACACGCACACGCACACGCACACGCACACACACACACACACACACCCATCCCCACACGCACACACACACACACACACACACACACCCATCCCCACACGCACACGCACACGCACACGCACACACAAACCCTGCAGTTTCCTTGTAAGTCTGGAGACATGCTGTAGACTGCATCTCGTTGAGCTGTTGGTCTTTGGGGTCAGGTCAGGTAACCCAATCTGCTTTTCAAAAAAAGACTTTTCTAAAATCCTACATCCTAAAATCCTAAAATCCTACGTCCTACATAAAATCATACAATCCTTGGGGGGGTGGTAGCTCAGGCAGTAGAGCTGGACTACTGGACTACTACACCCCTGGACTACAAACCTACACCTCTGGACTACAAACCTACACCACTGGACTACAAACCTACACCTCTGGACTACAAACCTACACCTCTGGACTACAAACCTACACCTCTGGACTACAAACCTACACCTCTGGACTACAAACCTACACCACTGGACTACAAACCTACACCGTGGGTCTGACATGAGGCCAATTGGCCTTTTGTGCCTGGAAGACAATCATTAGTGAATCAAACAGCAGCACAAATGGCTGCCTGTGATAATGGGCCACATTCATCTCTGTCTGAACACTGTCCAAGCCACTAAACGTTCCCACAACCATGAGATACACGATGAAAGACAGAAAAGAGGAAAGTTTGACTTTGATTACGAAACAAAGTTAAATCAATGAATACATGTTTGTCTTGGGCTGCTGGCGGCCAGTGGCTGCTTGGACGCCAAAGTGAAATAGGCGTTAATTACACAATCAGTGAAACTCGGACGATGGTAAGGCGTGTGTGTGTGTGTGTGTGTGTGTGTGTGTGTGTGTGTGTGCGTGCGTGTGTGTGTGTGTGTGTGGGGGGGGGTTCATAGCGCTTTGACCAAAGATAAAAATATGGTGTGAATAATAAAAGTCACGTATGACAGGGCAGTGTTTGCAAAGTAAAAAAAAAAAGAGCTTGTTGCATAATAATTTCACACTCACCCACTTTGTAAGAGATGGCACTCGCGCCCAAGCCGGTCCGTGCACGCTCTTCTGTGCGAGCCCATCTGTTATTTCCACTGCTGTCGGAATAACAAGCGCCTGTCAATTCTTATTGACTCATCCTCTGTGCCGTCGCTGGGTTTCCATCGCGATTATTATCTTTTTATTTTAAATTTTACCATGAATTCATTTTCATGAATATATTAGCGTCCCTCCGAAACCACTGCCACCCACCACGCACAGACCATACTCACACGCACATTTGCTGGACAGTTATTTTTTTCACAGTTAATCAGTGGCCAGATAATTCAGGGGCCATATTCGCCGGTCCATCTGCTGGGAAGGTGCCGTCGGCTCCAGACGGCGTTCAAACGAGCTGGACAATAAACTGGAACCGCGGAGGCAGCGAACAGAAGCTGCGGGAAACTTCAAACCTTCCGTGTCCTGTCGCTCGCGTCTGCGTCTCCATGGCGACGCACGTCGGGCTGTCGAGCACCAGCGGCTCCACGAGTCGTCTAAAGTAAAAAAAAAAAACCCGGGCCCTTTCATTTGCTCGTATTCGGTCCCTGGGATCCCATCTGAGCAGATTGTTATCGTTGGGTCTGATTCGGTGTCTCTGCTCCAGCCAGGGAGCAAACAGTGGAGCCGGGATCCAAACCGTCCCATGATGGACTGGAACTCGCAACCATTTTGCTGGGGACTCCCTGGGACCTCTGGAGGGCCCGGACCCCCTGACCAGAACCCCCTAACTCTGCCTCTCGCTTTGATTGAAGATTTCATCTTTCAAGTTAAAAAATAAAGGTTTGCACCAAAGGAGGGAAAGCTCTTCAAGTAACTTTTAGTTTAGATAACTACTTGCAGTCCCTGCAACTATCCCCGGTGTATAGTAATTGGTTGCTGAGTAAACTACATTTTCAGAGGGGTTTCCTCAAACCGACAGGAAATGACGCGGGTTTGTTTATCCAAATATCAGGAAGAGTTGCTACGGTAACTGACAGCGCTGCAGCTACTAGGGAGCAATTGAAATGTCTGCAGAGAAGCTGAAAGTGAAGCGACTCCTCCTGACTGATTGGAAGGAGAAGGGAACGGAGGGATCATCCACACACCGTGACCCCAGCGAAGTGATTCCCATGTTATTGTCCTGCAGTGAGATGAGATTTCTGCATGGACACACCGTGCACGTGTGTGTGTGTGTGTGTGTGCGTGTGTGTGTGTGTGTGTGTGTGTGTGTGTGTGTGTGTGCGGAGGGGGATCGATCTCCATATTCTCCAAAAACTCGGCGCCGGGTGCTTTGTTATTCCAGATGGTTTTTATGGGTCATGAGAGAGTGATTCACGCGTCACATTAAAAGCGCACGTCGCTCGCCGCCGTGCCGCTCCTTAAAAGCCACGAGCGCCCCATCAATTACGGACTAAGCAGCCATACTGCGGAGCTCAGGCTGAACAGTGTGTGGGGACGGCCCCGTCACACCGTGATGGATGCACCACCGCCCCACGGGCCTCTGAGGGCCCTGACAGTGCGCGCACACACACACACACACACACACACACACACACACATACAAATGTATACTGTAACTCACACCTGGACTCACAAACATCTGTTTTCATACACACTCACTCTCACACACCAATAATGGTGATTGTGTACACACACACACACACACACACACACACACATCCATACCCACACACACACACACATACAGGTAGAGATCTAAAGAAAGCATGGAAGCCTCTTAGAGAAGATGCCTGTATAATACAATCATATTATATCATATTATATTAAATAATATATACAGTATATTATTTTGTGTTCTATTCTATATAATTATATATATAATATTATTATATGATATTGGTTATTTTTATATTTAATGTTTATTGCCATTTTTGTTTCCTTTTTCTACTTTTGTGATGTTACTATTATTGCCTATTTGTTTTGATGTGTGCGGTCTATCACTGTGCACATGCATTAAAATACAGAAATATTATAAAATAAGCACTTTAATACACACACACACACACACACACACACATGCACGCACGCATGCACGCACGCACACACACACAGTTAATCAATGTTAACAATGTTTACTGCAAACGTGGATTGAAAGTGAGAAATTTGGGACTGATTTGGAAAATGGTCGCGACTCTTGGCAGCTGGAACGCCGCCAGCGCCCGCGGCTCTAATTGGATGGTTTTTCCACTGTAACGTCCAATAAGCAGCCAGGATTCAATTGTCTCTGATGAGAATTAATAGAGCGTTAATAAACACGCGCTAATTAGCAAATAGCATGTTAATTAAATCAGGTATTTAAAGTTCTGAAACCCCTAATGCTTACTGTAGCATAGAGGTTCATCTAGTGTTGCTGCAGGTTTACTGAGAGGGAGAGGGAGAGAAAGTGATATAGGGAAAAAGAAAGCGAGAGAGGTTAGGGTTAGGGTCATTATTAGGGTTATGGTTGTTGTTAGGGTTATGGTTGTTGTTAGGGTTATGGTTGTTATTAGGGTTAGGGTTGTTGTTAGGGTTGGAGTTGTTGTTTGGCTTAGGGTTGTTGTTTGATTGAGGGTTGTTGTTTGGGTTAGGGTTGTTGTTTGGGCTAGGGTTGTTGTTTGGGTTAGGTTGTTGTTAGGGTTATGGTTGTTGTTAGGGTTGCTGTTAGGATTACGGTTGTTGTTAGGGTTAGGGTTGTTGTTAAGGTTATGGTTGTTGTTAGTGTTATGGTTGTTGTTAGGGTTAGGGTTGTTGTTAGGTTTAGGGATGTTTTTAGGGATAGAGTTGTTGTTTGGCTTAGGGTTGTTGTTTGGTTGAGGGTTGTTGTTAGGGTTAGGTTGTTGTTAGGGTTAGGGTTGTTGTTAGGGTTAGGGTTGTTGTTAGGCTTATGGTTGTTGTTAAGGTTAGGGTTGTTGTTTAGGTTAGGGTTGTTGTTTCAGGTTTGGGTTGTTTTTTGGGTTAGGGTTGTTGATTGGGTTAGGGTTGTTGTTGGGGTTATGGTTGTTGTTAGGGTTAGGGTTGTTGTTAGGGTTAGGGTTGTTGTTAGGGATAGGGTTGTTGTTTGGTTTAGGGTTGTTGTTAGGATCAGGGTTGTTGTTAGGGTTAGGGTTGTTGTTGGGGTTATGGTTGTTGTTAGGGTTAGGGTTGTTGTTAGGGTTAGGGTTGTTGTTAGGATTATGGTTGTTGTTAGGGTGAGGGTTTTTGTTAGGGTTATGGCTGTTGTTTGGGTTAGGGTTGTTATTAGGGTGAGGGGTTTTGTTTGGGTTATGGTTGTTGTTAGGGTTGTTGTTAGGGTTATAGTTGTTATTAGGGTTATGGTTGTTGTTAGGGTGAGGGTTTTTGTTAGGGTTAGGTTTGTTGTTTGGGTTAGGGTTGTTGTTAGGGTGAGGGTTTTTGTTTGGGTTATGGTTGTTGTTAGGGTTGTTGTTAGGGTTAGAGTTGTTGTAAGGGTTAGGTTGTTGTTACGGTGAGAGTTGTTGTTTCGGTTAGGGTTGGTGTTTGGGTTAGGGTTGTTGTTAGGGTTATGGTTGTTGTCAGCATTATGGTTGTCTGTGAAGGAACGACGCCTCAACACGTGTCCTCCAGTCCCTCGGGGCCGATCATGTGGAATTAGTCCAGGGCCGCGCTGTTGTAACACTGGATCGATACTGACGCCCACGGGGCCCGGTGCGATGGACTGTGGCGGGAAGCCGATACCTGGCACCTCCTGCTCGGCATCGGTGAATTATCCTCCAGTTGTGTTGCCGCTCCACCCTCCTGTAACAGGAAATCAATACACCCCGCCGCTGGTACAAAGCGCTTGACCCGGGGACCCTGCTATCCTGTCTCTCTCTCTCTCTCTCTCTGTCTCTCTCTCTCTCTCTGTCTCTCTCTCTCTCTCTCTCTGTCTCTCTCTCTCTCTCTCTATCTCTCTCGCTCTCTCTCTCTCTCTCCCTCTCTTTCTTCAGAGGGATGGCTCCATAAGCTGGAGGACAGATTTCTCTTCCCACCCAAAGTTACAGGCAGTGCTGCAGCCCTTCCTCCATTTTGGCTCCCCTGCCTCAGCGCCTGTTTGCTCAAGGCTGTGTCGGTAAGAAGCTGCTGATGATGGGATCAGGCTCACGTCGTGTTCAAGCTGCGGCGAGTGAATAGAAAGGGCTTGGCTGCAGGTTTGTACACTGCTTAGATGTCTTCCAACCACAGACCATAATGCTTGGACCAGGGCTGGACTGGTTAGATGATGGACTCCATGACCGAGAACCTTTTCACACCCGGCCTCCTTTGGAGACGTCAACTCGGAACCGGAAGCGTTTACTCCCCGAGACCGGCCCTTTGACCGCCCGAGAGCACAGCGATCGCACTCTATGGCGGTGCAATTAGAGATGGCGACACCCTCCCCCAGGTGGAGGAGGAGGTCTCTGGCTGGTTTCCCCGGCAGTGGGACCACAACGCTCTAGGAAGCGGGAAAAGTCGCTCGACGCACAACTTGACGCCCGCTGCATCCGGAGGCGCCGCGTCTTCTCCTTAGATAAATAAAACGTTGCTCTCTGGATGTAGTCTTGAGAGAACATCGTCTTCATACACTGAAAACGTCTACATCGACCATTTACAACCCAGGGAATGGCGACTCAAACAATGACGGATATACGCTGTTGATGCTCCGTTTTTGATGCCGTTTACATCCGGGAAGTTCGCACCCGTTTAACGAACCCAGCGGTGACTTAGTAAATTAGTGTAAGTTCAGCCCCTGATTCAGACAAACCAAAAAAATGAACCATGGGTATGAAAACGCCTTTAAAGAGATGTCTGGTTTTCAACAGGGTTGGTCCGCTCTGTACGTTGGTCAGAATGGCTGAGTTGTGATCCGTCTTTGGCCACCGATGGAAGAGCCGTCTCCTCGTGTTTCATCTGGATCCTACCTGCCCTGACCTCTGACCTCTCCGCCTCATCTCAAGGACCCTCACCTCATCTCCATCGATATTAGTTGTTCTGAACGAAGAATGCGCTGATGAAGACTGCCGTAGACCCGACATCAACTCCGCCTTCTTGATGTGGGGAGCACGTCGTTTGTCCTCCGTCTTGATGAAAAACAGCAAATTGAGAAGGACGTCTCAAACCCGCTGTTTAATTGGTTAACGTCTGGCTTTGAGGCGTGAAGTAGAGTGGCGCTCAACTTAATGCGAACTGGCTCATAGCTGCGTCGCTTCCCACCATGCAGCGCCTGGACCCCTGTGTCATTCAGACCAAGGAGAGGCAGCGAGACGGCGCTGCGAGAAACATTAACAGTCATCACAAAATGTCAAGAGCCAGATGAGATGAGACCGTGTTTCGGTGTTGAGCTCGACTTTTTTCGTTGCGAAAGAATAAAGAATATAGCATATAAAAGAGGAAAAGAAGATAATTGAATCGATCTTGTGCAGGGAGCACATCCTGTGTATTTTAGCATATGATTATTATTTTTTTTCACTTATTTCAAGACGTAAAATCATATTTTCTTGTTCGGCTTCTCCTATCCCCATGTTTGGGGGCATAATCTAGAAAAACAAAAAAACAATTGTCCAACCACACCCCTTCTCCGTGCCCTCTCCAACCGGCTCCACCTCAAAAAGGTCAAGGCCACAGATCAATACGTTTGATGGGGAGGTAATAAGTAGCCCTATTAAGTAACAAAGGTTTACTCTGGAACAGCTGGGCTGGCGCCGGAGCCGAGCATGTCTGACTAATGAATCGCGAAACAATCAGGCAGTAGCCATTTGTGTTTAGATCTGTAAATATGGCACGGAACAAGTGCCAGACCATCGCTGGCGCTCCAGCTGGGGAACCAGATGGTCGGCTTTGGAGGCGAGTCCAGGCAGTCAAACCGTTAGCGTCTCCACCGCCCCCACCGCCCCCCACCCCAACTCCTCTGCTCCTGGGTGACAACTAACTTAGCCCGCCTGCCCCACATGCAGGGCCAGGCAGGAAGAACAAGAAGAGGAGGAGGGGGAGGAGGAGATGGAAAGAGCGGAAAAAATAGAAATAAAAAGCTGACAGCCCCTGAACGGGAGCCCAGTCCTGCGTCTTGAAGCAGCCGGGCAGATTGGGGGAAGGACGGGGGAGGGGGGCGTTAGGGGAGCCAGGCATAAGTGAAGAGCAATGATGATCCAGCTATTTAAAGACCTGATCAACCTAATTAACCTTGGGAAGCCGGTGAGTGATTCGGAGGCGGCTGCAGCCCTGCAGAAGCGAGACGCGGCAGGGGCCCATAAATCTCACTAATAAGCAGCTCTTCCTCAAACAGGGGTAGCGTGCAGATCCCTATTTGGCGAGGGACTCGGACGGCACCTCGTCTCCTTATCAGTCGGGGGGGGACTGTATTTCACCCGGCGACAGCTGAGTAAACGCAGCCACATTCAAATCGACAAATAAGAATTTGTTTCAGAGAGCTTTTGTCATTCGCCGGCGCAAATAATTGAAATGGAGACGGAGCGCGTCGTGATGCGGGGCGGGGTGGGCTGGGATGGCGGGGTGGGGGGCGTCCTTGAAGATAGAGCCATGAAAGAGATGAAAGGTTTATTTAATCTATTTTCAAGGTAAAATGATCTTCCGGTGCGTCGCCCTGCTTGTTTGTTGCAGTGAATTTGAAAGCAGCACAAAGCCATTACAATGCCCCAAGTCCATTAAAGTGAATGACAGACTTTGTTTACAACCCAACTGCTGCTGCGTTGGCGCTGCATACTGATGGAGCGGCACCCACCACGCTGCTGGCGGCCATCGGTGGGCGGAGGGTAGAAAGTAGCTGGAGGAGAAGATGCAGGCTCCTAATCAGTCCGTTAACGCTCTGTGTTCCCCTCAGTTCTACATGTTACTGTAGGAATAAGCAGGTGACACACTGCTCAACATACGGTCCCTCATTTTGGGAAACGGTCCCACTATATATGCTACGCTACAAAAGGGGTATACAACTGGCGGCCCGCGGGCCAGATGTGGCCCGCACTTCAATGCAGATTGGCCCTCTGATGAGTTAAATATAAAATAAAAAAAACACACCACAAATATGTCCTCCAATAAAAACAGGCAGTTCTTCCTGGAGTCCCACCCACTGGCCTCTCAACCAATCACCAGCTGCTCGCTCAAGTTCTGTCAAACTACTGTCATAGAAAGTGTTTCTTATTCACAGTGAGATTGTTGTTATTAACGGCTGGAAGTAAACAACAAAAACAAACGTGTGGCTATGCATATATATATAGGGGGACAGTAGCTCAGGCGGTAGAGCTGGTGGTCTAGTGATCTAAAGGTTGCTGGTTGGATCCCAGGCTCCTCCTGCTAGCATGCTGTAGTGTCCTTGAGCAAGACAATTAACCCCTCATTGCTCCTGATGGCTGCGTCCATCGGTGTTTGAATAATTGTAAGTGGCTTTGGATAAAAGCGTCTGATCAATGACTAAATGTAAATGTATATATATATATATATATATACAGTGTATGTATATATATATATACAGTATATATATCTATATATATATACTGTATTATGTCCAGAAATACTGGATGTCAATGAACTTCCTGATTAAAAAGCTTCTCATTGCTCTAAGAGACGCAGCATAATAATAACTTTGAAGTGCATGGACCCTGCAATTCCTTCAGGGACTCCTGCGGAGCCACGGACCCCGGTTTGGGAACCCCGGTGCTAGAAGGATATTTACGGGCTCCTAAATGTGTGTGAGCAGGTGGAGGAGGGTCCTTAACCGCGCTGTGGACACACCTGACGCCCTTGCTCCCTCCAGACCCGATGAATCCAAACCTGGCTTGGGAACTTTTCTCTTTTTTTTCTTTTTTTTTCGAGCAACGTTAACTGTCGCGATCCGGCGCGGCGGCGGGAAACGGCTTAACTGAACTGTCAGACCTAATAAAGGCAATAAAAGCACCAGATAAATGTTTATTACAGAGTGGGAAAAGATCATTTCTGGACAGAAATTGAGGATGACCTTTCCGGATAATTCCTCCTGCCTTCTCATCCCCTGCTTTCCTCGGGGTAAATCATAGAAGCCCTTTGGTGTTCACGGCTGGGGGAACCTTGCTGATGTGGACCGTTAAGCCGGTCCAGAGGAGGCCCGCCGCGTGAAAGTCAAGCCACACTGGGGCAGTGTCGCCCCCTGATGGGAGTCTAAAGCACACTTGTGAACGGTGTCTCTTTGCGGGCAAGTCAAGGAGGCCCGAGATCAACTCCCGAGCAGGAAGCAAATCCATTTTCTTTCCACCTGATCTTTGAGTGACCTCTGTCTTCCCTTGTGGTATTGGCCACAAACTGTATCGAGATTGCACCGACGGAATTGGCGGGGCCACGAAGCGCATACTTTCCGTTTTCTTCCATTTTCTGTTAGTTTACAAACAGAATTCATTTGAATGATCACAGTGTAAAAGAAGTTGTTGTGGTTGTTTGTCGTCACCTCAATGTGTCGATGCTGCGATACCGTGATGACACCACAGATGTGCCGATGAAAATCCAAACTTTGCGTATTGGTCCAAGAAATCATTTCACATGGAACTGGTCAAAATTACAGACTGGACACCTTACGTAAAACTTAAATAACTAGTGATGTTAGTAATTTTACGGCAGCCGCCTATTGTTATTGGAAGAGGAAAAATAGACCCAAATTTTGAAGCCTAAAACTATTTGGAAAACCAACTTCTGCCAAGTACATGAACATGGAACGTCTCGTTTGAACCGTGCTGTCACAAAGACCTTGTGGTTGATGTTCCACATACGGAGCAGACATTAGCTAAAAACCAAACAAAACTCAAACTCTCAACAAAACTCCTTCAACTCTTCCTCACGGACCCGTCAGTAGCTTTGATTAATAATGATGTGTTTGTAAACGATTCTGGAGTGGAAAACTCAGGTGTTTTGTTTGCATCTGGTCATTTCCTCATGCTGCGTCACTGACCTCCATGTCATTTCAGGTCTCTCCCCTTTGCTTTGCTGTCACTCCTTTCCCTTCACCTGGTTTCCCTCCTTAGACCCTCAGAAGAAATACCACAACACTTCCCTGAGTTCTCTGACGGATTGTCTATTGCATTATGCTGAGCTTTCCCGCACTACAACCTGTTTCCCATACCTTCCGTCCGAACCTTTGCCTGTTTCCCTGGACTCTGCTTCTCTGCCTGATTCCCTGGACCCTGATTCTCTGCCTGATTCCCTGGACTCTGATTATCTTCCTGATTCCCTGGACCCTGATTCTCTGCCTGATTCCCTGGACTCTGATTATCTGCCTGATTCCCTGGACTCTGCTTCTCTGCCTGATTCCCTGTACCCTGATTCTCTGCCTGATTCCCTGGACTCTGCTTCTCTGCCTGATTCCCTGGACCCTGATTATCTTCCTGATTCCCTGGACTCTGATTCTCTGCCTGATTCCCTGGACCCTGATTCTCTTCTTGTTCCATGCCGGATAAGTTTGCCTTCTGACTGATCTTCTGGCTTCTGGCTTCTGCCTGTTTTTTGGAATAAATCTTGGGACTTTGACTTTCCTACTTGATTGTTTTTGTGCTGTGCTTATGTGTTCACATCTGTTGTGAATCAGTGAGCGTAACAGTCCTCCCTCGCTTTCCGTGAACAACAGCAACTGCATCAAACGAACTGAGAGTCGGAAAATCAAAATCCTTTTGACAGGGTGACACGTCAAGACCGACCAAAAAAGTCTCAAAAAAAGAGCCGAGCCGAGCCAAGCGTTCATAAAGACCACTGTCTTTATGAAAACTTTTGTGTAAAATCCAAGCTTTACACATGAAACACTCATCAAATATGGATGTCCACACCTTCCCATCAGCACCTGCTGCACCTCCTCTTGGGTTGGCGTGGCAACAGATGTGTGGTGATGAGACGGGGTTAGCGGGTGTCCAAACAGTCTCCCCTCTCTGGCCTTCCTTGGCCCGTCCTCTGGAGCCGCGCGGCGTGGGGCTCGGCCGCCTCCCGCGTCCCGTGACAAGTCAAGCTGTCCGGTGACCGCTTCATCTGAGGCTGGCACCAGGAGACGAGCGGTGGCAGCCGTAGAGGCGCGGGGGGCCCGGGTCCCCCCTGCCGAGCCAGGTTCAGGAGGTGGGAACCACTTCCAGAACCTCCAGCCTCCAAATGGCTGCATCTGGTGTGTTGGACCAGTCTTGCGTCAGTGTTTATTTTGTCCTTTTCCCGTTCAGAAGTTTCTTTGTCTTCTTGAAGCTTTTGGTGCTGACAATTCTTGTTTCTTTTCTCATTTGCTTTGTTATTAGTATTGGGACTATTATTATTATTATTATTATTATTATTATTATTATATTTATTATATTTATTATATTTATTATATTTATTATTATTATTATCATTATTATTATTATACACTTTTTGTTTATAATTATATTGGTGAATACATCGTTTTAATTTTTAATTTTTCGGTTTTGTACTATTTTTGGTTTGTATTTTCCGCCAATTCTTATATCTATTTTTCTTTGACTTCATATTATATTTTTATTCTTTCAGACTGTTAAGCTCTAAAAAAGTTTGTCTATAGTAGCATACC
Source organism: Zeus faber (assembly GCF_960531495.2). NCBI lineage: Eukaryota > Metazoa > Chordata > Actinopteri > Zeiformes > Zeidae > Zeus > Zeus faber. The sequence continues at coordinate 2,798,252 of NC_137203.1, forward strand.
GATCAGGGAAATGCCTCTGACAGAATAAACAAATTTTGATAATAATAATAATTATTATAATGATAATAATTATTTTTATCATAATAATAATAATTATAATTAAAAAAATATATATAATTGTTTTAATAATAATAATAATAATAATTAGGCAGTTGAAATCGTGTGCATCATTATCACATCTTTTTCAGACCTGACAGACCTGAGAACAAATGACATGTTCATACTAATTGCGTATGAAACAAACAATACAGTTCAGTCCTAAGTTTCTCCCTTTTGTTCTGTAAATTAGTAAATCCGTCACATTCAATATGAATTCTACAAATTGCCTTGACCTTTTTTCCAAATGTAATCCTCAATAATTCTCTCTGTCTCTCTCTCTCTCTCTCGCTCACCCACTCAGCTTGTTGGGGCTTGTGTCTCGGCTACTTGAGGTAAAGTCGTCACTCGAAGCTTGCGACTCTTTCGCTTCTCACGTCCTGACTGCCTGACTGAACGCCTGTATGTCTGGGGCTGCGGTTACTGACTCGCGAACAAAATCAACAAATGACTCTTTTGCCCGAGTGACTCCTGAAATCTGAGTCGCTTAAAAGATTTGTTCAAAACAAAAAAATCGTTTGTGAGTCGTGCGTAACTAGTAGCTTCGCTCTGCAAACGCTGAGGGTCCCCCGGTCCCCAGGGGCCCATAGAGCCATGCTGGGTCCACCAACCAGGGGGTCATGAGATCTAAGGGCGGGGTGGTGTTAGGGGCGGGGCTGTGGTGACAAGGTGGGGGACGGGGCAGCGGTGACATGGTGGGGTAGGCTGGGGGTGGGGGTGGGGCCTCACCGTGTCCATTATCCGTGTGCAGTGGCCTGTGAGATGTTGGATCATTTTAATTAGGGTTATGGGTTAGAGTGAGGAGATGGGGAGGAGGTTGATCACGTTTAGGTCACACTGTCACCCAAAACACACACACACACACGCACACACACACACACACACACACACACACACACACACACACACACACACACACACACACACACACACACACACACACACACACACACACACACACAGGAACATAAAGAGCTTTGTCAGGCTTGGCTGGATCTCTGGCTGTTTGACAAGATGACAATCGCCTCCATCCTCGTAGGGTGGAGAACTGACACACACACACACAAACACACACACACACACACACACACACACACACACACACACACACACACACACACACACACACAACACACACACACACACACACACACACACACACACACACACACACACACACACACACACACACACACACACACACACCAGCCATTATGGTTATTCCCACTGTCTGTTCATTTGTTCTGCCCTAAACATCTCCTCCACTCTGCAGCTCAGCGCTGCTCGGCCACGCATGCATTAACTCACTAAGTCACTTTGATAACAATTTACAAAATTACCAATAAAACTGCTGCTTTCATTGCTATTACATATTTCCTTGCTATTACTTTGCACATCCCATTAAAAAAAACCCTCCTTACATATTACTTATTTTATTTTTTACTGTTTGACTGCTTATTGGTATGTATATGTATATATAGTAAATTTAGTGTACAGCCTCCTACTCCTACTCGGACTCTGTACTTTATGCTTCCTCATTGAGCTGCTGCAACCCCTGAATTTCCACTATCAATAAAGGATCAGTAAAGCACCATCTTGTCTTATCTATGTGTATCTATATCATGTTACGCATTTAGATGTTTTAATGCATTGTTTGCATTTTATGCACCATTGTATGCACAAAGTGTGTTTTCTCGGCACAGCAGGACAACGCTTTGTCTGATGTGATCTTAACTGCCGCAAATAAGGACTTGTACAGCTCCGAGGAAGCACCTTGGGTGGTGTACACGCACATCACTGTGTGACGCTAAACCATGACTCCACCATGACCCACCAGGTCATCTCCTCCGGTATAGGTTGTATCAGTAAGTTCTGCCGCGTTTATCTGCATTATCCTGCAGACCCTGTTGTCCAGAGCCACTTACAAAAAGAACATTTGTCATTAAAGGACCTATTACGCTCCTTTTTACACTAGTTAATATAAGTCCCTGACGTCCCCAAAACATGTTTTTAAATATTTTGGCTGAAAATACCAATGTCTGGCTGAAAATACACAGTGGTATGAAAATACCAATCAGATTATGCATTCTAACCATTCTAACATGCCTTTAAATCCATTGTGTTCGTGATGCTCTGTTCAAGTGGGAGGAGCCACCCTCCGGAGGCCCCGAGTTCTGTAAGCCAATGTGGTTTGACTGATTTCACCTCATCAGTACACCAAAATGTGTTTCTGAACAAATTTGAGACGAGAAATAATCAATCCAGTTGCTCAATCTTCACTCAAATTAGATCTACAAGGCCTCATTTCAAAGTTTGTTTCGACCTTCACTGTGGTGTCTGGAACAGGGCGGGCTTGGGGATATGGCGGGGCTCTGTGTTTTTTTGTTTCATTCAATTAAGGAAACGCCGGAATACTGTAACCCACCGTGGACACACACACACACACACACACACACACGCAGCAGGATTAATTTTTAATTCTTACATTTCCATCGTCTGCAGTTTTGTCACGGACAGTTGTTATTAATTCCTCTTTTTTTTAAGATTTGTGCTGGTCTCTGCAGCCAATGGAACACTTGCCATGGTTAGCTCTTAGCTTCGATGCTCGCGGGTCCAGTTGTGCTCCAGCTGTGGGTGGAGTTACTCAGATGGGGGGGGGGGTCTAATTCTAATGCCTCTCAATGCTACGTAATACTGAGACACAAAGCTGAACGGCTCGTTTCAGGACACGTTTTCTGGAACAGACAGATTACAAAAAAGGGACTGGGTTTGTCTTATTTCACAGTTTTTGTGTTGGAAGAACCATCAAAGCCCAAATAAATGTGCACAAGCACTGAAAAAGTGTGTTTTGCACAAAAGGTCCCCTTTAACCCCCCCCCCCACCGTATCAGGCGCGCTTTTATCTTTTTCCATTTTTCCAGCAGCTCGATCTCAATCGGAGGAAGCCGGGTGAAATTTAAACGCTGTCATGTCGTGTGGATAAATCGCCAAATAATGAACATTTTAGATGATTACAGCGAATCAGAGCAAGCTGAACGCACTTTGGCAGCCGGCCAGCACGCTGAGTCTGAGCCGGAGAGGCGAGCTGGGGATTCTGGGTAATTGGCCTCATTGTCTCGCCGTGGAGGCTAATGAAGTGATGCAATTGAGGAACGATTCTGCGGGTTGTTTTCAAATTATTTTCACACGCAGAAAGGTTTCAACTATTTGAAAAAACAAACAAGGGTAGAGGAAAAATGAAATAAAATCAAATGAGATTAAAAACATTAAATAGGGACCAAAAAAATACAAAGCGTGCTCGACAACAGCAAGCGAATCGTCAACTTTCTGTTGGAATGGTTCAGTGGATGTAATAATAAAAACATTATTTTCAAATATGACAGCTGATCAAGAAAATATGCAGATGACTTTTAGTGACGTCAAATGGAAAAAAGTGCATAAAATACTAATACAAAAAAGAAAATAAACTATACAACTTTATTACTATGTATAAAGGAAAGTATAAATTCAATTATAATTACAAAATATCACAAAACAGTAATAAAAAATAATAATAAAAAATGATCAAATAAAATAATCATAAGAATAATAAAAATTGCGATAAAGGTCATGAAAGTAGTAATAAAAGTAAAATTGTAATAAAAATAATAAAAATAAAATAGTAATAAGAATGAAATGAAATAGTCATAAAATAATAAAATAGTCATAAAAGTAAAGAAAGTAGTAATAAAAGTAAAATAGTAATAAAAATGATAAAATAATAATTCAAATTCTGAAAGTATTAATTATAATGTTCTTATGGCACTACTATAATGCTCATCATGTCTAGTTGGACCACAGCGCCATCTTTGTAATTTTCCAACAACAAAATGAGAAAAAGGGGAACGTTTAGAAAGCAACGAGTCGAGAACCGTACAAGGAGTTTACGACGCTCCACCTGCGTTCTGAGGTCAATCCCAGAAAACGATGACCCAGAGAGGGGTCAGAGGTGAAACCTACAGGAGAATGAGCTGCCGTCATATTGCATGTTATTCTCTGCTAATGGGCCTTGTGTGTGTGTGTGTGTGTGTGTGTGTGTGTGTGTGGTAGTGTGTGTTTGTGTGTGTGTGTGTGTGTGTGTGTGTGTGTGTGTGTGTGTGTGTGTGTGTGTGGTAGTGTGTGTGTGGCGGCGTGGGGCTTGTTCTTTATGACGTCCATAAAAGTTTGAATGGTCGCCCTCTCTCACACTTTTTATCAGCAGGACTTGGACGGGGGAGGGATGCTGGAGCGTGGAAAGAGAGGGACATCTCATCCCAAGGCCCCCGGGTGCCGCGGCTCCCCATCAGAGGCCACGGAAAATATAGACTTATGGAAGATGAAATGAGGTATGAATGGGCATAAGCGTGAAGACAATTACACCCTTCGGAAATCGTATATTTGTGGAGATGATTTCTCCCGGAGTGCGGTCCCGTCTTGGAACGCCGGGCCCCGTGGGGCCCCGCCACCGCCTCTATGCTTGAACTCTCCTTGAACTCCCCGGTAAGCTCTGCTCGAGTGGGAGGCGCAGATCTTCCCCTGCATCTGGTTATTTTAGCTCCAATTTGCCGCATAATGCCACAATTACCCTG
>NC_137203.1:2807954-2810454 GCF_960531495.2 Zeus faber
CCCTAACCCTCGCCCTAACTTTAACCCTACACCCAACCCTAAACCTAACATTTACCCTAACCCTGAACTTAACCCTAACCCTAACCCTAACCCTAACCCTAACCCTAAGCCTAACCCGACACCAAACCCTAAACCTAACATAAACCCTAACGCTGACCTTAACCCTAACCCTAACCCTAACCCTCACCAAAACCCTATCTATAACCCTACACCCAACCCAAAACCTAACCCTAACCCTAACCCTAACCCTAACCCTAACCCTAACCCTAACCCTAACCCTAACCCTAACCCTAACCCTAACCCTAACCCTAACCCTAACCTAACATTAACCCTAACGCTGACCTTTACCCTAACCCTAACCCTAACCCTAACCCTAACCCTAAACCCTAAACCCTAACCCTAACCCTAACCCTAATCATACCATATGCATTAACCCTAAAACTAACCCTAACCCTAACCCTAACCCTAACCCTAACCCTAACCCTAACACTTACCCTAACCCTAACCCTCACCCTAACCCTTACTCTAACCCTAAACCCAACCCTAAACCTAACATTAACCCTCACCCTGACCTGAACCCTAACCCTTACCTTAACCCTAACCCTAACCCTAACCATCGCCCTAACTTTAACCCTACACCCAACCCTAAACCTAACATTAACCCTAACCCTTACCTTAACCCTAACCCTAACCCTAACCCTAACCCTAACCCTAACCCTAACCCTAAAACTTACATTAACCCTAGCCCTGACCTTAACCCTAACCTAACCCTGACCCTAGCCCTAACCCTAACCCTAATCAAACCATAAGCATTAACCCTAACACTAACCCTAACCCTAACACTAACCCTCACCCTAACCCTAACGTTAACCCTACACCCAACCCTAAACCTAACATTAACCCTAACCCTGACCTTAACCCGAACCCTAACCCTAACCCTAACCCTAAGCCTAACCCGACACCAAACCCTCAACCTAACATTAACCCTAACGCTGACCTTAACCCTAACCCTAACCCTAACCCTAACCCTAACCATAGACCCTAAAACCTAACCCTAACCCTAACCCTAATCATACCATAAGCATTAACCCTAAAACTAACCCTAACCCTAACCCTAACCCTAACCCTAACACTTACCCTAACCCTAACCCTCACCCTAACCCTAACTCTAACCCTAAACCCAACCCTAAACCTAACATTAACCCTAACACTGACCTGAACCCTAACCCTTACCTTAACCCTAACCCTAACCCTAACCCTCGCCCTAACTTTAACCCTACACCCAACCCTAAACCTAACATTTACCCTAACCCTGAACTTAACCCTAACCCTAACCCCAACCCTAACCCTAAGCCTAACCCGACACCAAACCCTAAACCTAACATAAACCCTAACGCTGACCTTAACCCTAACCCTAACCCTAACCCTCACCCAAACCCTATCTATAACCCTACACCCAACCCAAAACCTAACCCTAACCCTAATCCTAACCCTAACCCTAACCCTAACCCTAACCCTAACCCTAAACCTAACCTTAGCCCTAACCCTTACCCTAACCCTAAACTTAATCATAACCTAAGCATTAACCCTAACACCAACCCTAACCCTAACCCTCACCCTAAACCTAACTTTAACCCTACACCCAACCCTAACCCTAACCCTAACCCTAACCCTAACCCTAACCCTAACCCTAACCCTAACCCTAACCCTCGCCCTAACTTTAACCCTACACCCAACCCTAAACCTAACATTTACCCTAACCCTGACCTTAACCCTAACCCTAACCCTAACCCTAACCCTAAGCCTAACCCGACACCAAACCCTAAACCTAACATAAACCCTAACGCTGACCTTAACCCTAACCCTAACCCTAACCCTCACCCTAACCCTATCTATAACCCTACACCCAACCCAAAACCCAACCCTAACCCTAACCCTAACCCTAACCCTAACCCTAACCCTAACCCTAACCTTGACCTTAACCCTAACCATAAACCTAGCCCTAACCCTAACCCTCACCCTAACCCTAACTCTAACCCTCACCCTAACCCTAACCCTAACCCTTACCCTTACCCTAACTATAACCCTAACCCTAACCCTAACCCTAACCCTAACCATAAACCTAATCATACACTTAGCCTTGTCCATAACAGTAACCCTAACCATAACTTTGACCCTACACCCAACCCTAACCCTAACCCTAACCCTAACCCTAACCCTAACCCTAACCCTAACCCTAACCCTAACCCTAACCCTAACCCTAACCCTAACCCTAACCCTAACCCTAACCCTAACCCTTTAACCCTACACCCAACCCTAAACCTAACATTTACCCTAACCCTGACCTTAACCCTAACCCTAACCCTAACCCTAACCCTAAGCCTAACCCGACACCAAACCCTAAACCTAACATAAACCCTAACGCTGACCTTAACCCTAACCCTTACCCTAACCCTCACCCTAACCCTATCTATAACCCTACACCCAACCCAAAACCTAA
>NC_137203.1:2815454-2817954 GCF_960531495.2 Zeus faber
AATTTCAACAAACCATATGTCCCACCATGAGTATAACCCTGGTTGCCTGGACTCTGATTCTCTGCCTGATTGCCTATCTTATATCCAAAGCCTAACCCTAAACCTCAGCCTAAGCATCAGCCTAACACAAACCCTTACCCTAACTCTAACCCTAACCCTAACCCTAACCCTAACCCTAACCCTAACCCTAACCCTAACCCTAAACCCAACCCTAAAACTAACATTAACCCTAGCCCTGACCTTAACCCTAACCCTAACCCTGACCCTAGCCCTAACCCTAACCCTAATCAAACCATAAGCATTAACCCTAACACTAACCATAACCCTAACACTAACCCTCACCCTAACCCTAACGTTAACCCTACACCCAACCCTAAACCTAACATTAACCCTAACCCTGACCTTAACCCTAACCCTAAGCCTAACCCGACACCAAACCCTAAACCTAACATTAACCCTTACGCTGACCTTAACCCTAACCCTAACCCTAACCCTTACCCTAACCCTAAACCCTAAACCCTAACCCTAACCCTAACCCTAATCATACCATATGCATTAACCCTAAAACTAACCCTTACCCTAACCCTAACCCTAACCCTAACACTTACCCTAACCCTAACCCTCACCCTAACCCTTACTCTAACCCTAAACCCAACCCTAAACCTAACATTAACCCTAACCCTGACCTGAACCCTAACCCTTACCTTAACCCTAACCCTAACCCTAACCATCGCCCTAACTTTAACCCTACACCCAACCCTAAACCTAACATTAACCCTAACCCTAACCCTAACCCTAACCCTAACCCTAACCCTGACCTGAACCCTAACCCTTACCTTAAACCTAGCCCTAACCCTCACCCTAACCCTAACTTTAACCCTACACCCAACCCTAAACCTAACATTAACCCTAACCTTGACCTTAACCCTAACCATAAACCTAGCCCTAACCCTACCCCTAACCCTAACCCTAACCCTAACCCTAACCACCATGAGTCTAACCCTGATTGCCTGGACTCTGATTCTCTGCCTGATTCCCTTTCCTACTGTCCAAAGCCTAACCCCAACCCTAACCCTAATCATAAACCTATCCCTAACCCTAACCCTAACCATAACCCTAACCCTTGAGATTACTAGACGACCAGCTCTAGCTCCTGAGCTACCATCCCCCGAATTATAGATAATTTCAACAAACCATATGTCCCACCATGAGTATAACCCTGGTTGCCTGGACTCTGATTCTCTGCCTGATTGCCTATCTTATATCCAAAGCCTAACCCTAAACCTCAGCCTAAGCATAAGCCTAACGCAAACCCTTACCCTAACTCTAACCCTAACCCTAACCCTAACCCTAACCCTAACCCTAACCCTAACCCTAACCCTAAACCCAACCCTAAAACTAACATTAACCCTAGCCCTGACCTTAACCCTAACCCTAACCCTGACCCTAGCCCTAACCCTAACCCTAATCAAACCATAAGCATTAACCCTAACCCTAACCCTAACCCTAACACTAACCCTCACCCTAACCCTAACGTTAACCCTACACCCAACCCTAAACCTAACATTAACCCTAACCCTGACCTTAACCCTAACCCTAAGCCTAACCCGACACCAAACACTAAACCTAACATTAACCCTAACGCTGACCTTAACCCTAACCCTAACCCTAACCCTTACCCTAACCCTAAACCCTAAACCCTAACCCTAACCCTAACCCTAATCATACCATATGCATTAACCCTAAAACTAACCCTTACCCTAACCCTAACCCTAACCCTAACACCTACCCTAACCCTAACCCTCACCCTAACCCTTACTCTAACCCTAAACCCAACCCTAAACCTAACATTAACCCTAACCCTGACCTGAACCCTAACCCTTACCTTAACCCTAACCCTAACCCTAACCATCGCCCTAACTTTAACCCTACACCCAACCCTAAACCTAACATTAACCCTAACCCTGACCTGAACCCTAACCCTAACCCTAAGCCTAAGCCTAACCCTAACCCTAACCCTAACCCTAACCCTAACCCTAACCCTAACCCTAACCCTAACCCTAACCCTAACATTAACCCTAACGCTGACCTTAACCCTAACCCTAACCCTAACCCTAACCCTAACCCTCACCCTAACCCTATCTATAACCCTACACCCAACCCAAAACCTAACCCTAACCCTAACCCTAACCCTAACCCTAACCCTAACCCTACACCCAAATCTAAAACTAACATTAACCCTAGCCCTGACCTTAACCCTAACCCTAACCCTGACCCTAGCCCTAACCCTAACCCTAATCAAACCATAAGCATTAACCCTAACACTAACCCTAACCCTAACACTAACCCTCACCCTAACCCTAACGTTAACCCTACACCCAACCCTAAACCTAACATTAACCCTAACCCTGACCTTAACCCGAACCCTAACCCTAACCCTAACCCTAAGCCTAACCCGACACCAAACCCTAAACCTAACATTAACCTAACGCTGACCTTA
>NC_137203.1:2837954-2842954 GCF_960531495.2 Zeus faber
GACAGTTGTAAATTGAACAGGTAGGGAGTCCGTATTGAATGGAGCAAAGGAAGTTGTTTGCCATGCCGTCTGCAATGGAGTTCAAACAATTAATTGATATTTTCAGAGTGTCCATTTCTGTTTTAGTGGCGGATGACCATAAATGAATTCCATCTGCATAGCGGTGGTGAGAAAGGTCATTAAAGAACGTCTGAAGAAAACAGAGTGGGGCCAAAAACAGAACCTTGGGGAACACCCCAGGACGGAGCAGCAGACACAAACCTCTACCTCTCTGCTGTGTGTAGTACTGCACCACAGTGGTAGTCACTGCAGATGTACTCCTTTGTGCACTTTGTGTATTGTACATTTTTTGTATACTTTGCGTATGTACATTTTATAGTGCATCTCCTGTTTCCTACAGTCGTGCTGTGAAAAGTAGTAGTACTGGAGACTCGTTGACGCTGAACCGTCTCCGCTCTGGTTTCTGTGAAAGATTGACTGAGTAATCGCTTGAACAGTACAATGACCTTTTCTCCAAATCCACACACACACACACACACACACACACACACACACACACACACACACACACACACACACACACACACACACACACACACACACACACACACACACACACACACACGCACACAGCTGACAGGCTGAGTGAGCAGACGATTCCTGAGTACTTCATGGTGTAGTGCGACAACACAGTGCACGGCGAGTGCAAAATGACAAGTGAGGCAGGCTTCTATTTTTACCTCTGGGCGTGTTAGTGTGTGTGTTAGTGTGTGTGTGTGTGTGTGTGTGTGTGTGTGTGTGAGAGGCAGAGTGAGATGGACCACTGAACCCAAGAGAGTAAGTTTGGTTTTAGGCGATCTGACCGTTGACACCACGGAGCTGTCACTGCAATGCCCTTCTCCTCCGTCACCCAATCCCCTGCTTCGCCCTCACGCCGCATCCTCACACCTGACCGGCGGTGGGGGTCTTCGGGGGTGATCCGGGGCATGATTGACACCTTGCCCGATCCACTGTAAACACCTTGAGATATCTCCACCTCCAGCGAGGGGTGGTGGTGGTGGTGGTGGTGATGGTGGTGGTGGTGGTGGATCGGTGACGCTCCGTCCGGCGACGCGGGCGATGATGCGCTGCGACTTGTCACGGGGAAGTAACGAGATGCCGGGCGACTCGGCACCTCTGGAAATGTCAGGGTGCGAGCCGCCGAGTGTCCGCCTCGCTGCCGAGGCCGCGCCGGGAAGCGCAGATCGGCCCCGACGCACGCCGTCCAGGGGCCGAATGGGCCGACGGTTTTGAAGACGAAAAACAAATTGGTTTGAATGTTTAAAACGGCCGCTATTCAACCTCTGCGATTATAAATGTGAAAAAATGATCTTGACTTTCTCCTGGGGGTCCTTCACCGTTGGAGTTCTTCTGGAAAACGCTGCCACTCCTCAGCTTCGATGTCCTGACTCCCTCTGTAGAATCTTTTGATATTTAAATGGGATCCGTTCTTCAGCTGCCACACGACCCCCAAGCCTCTTGGGTAAACCGCTGTGACAGTGGGCACGGTGTTCTCTACAAATGCTTCACCATTTTTTCCCCAAACAGAAAACACCTGGCTTAGTTGTCGTCAGTGACTTTGGCCTTGACTTGACCTTGACTTGACTTAAACTGTTCATTTACCTTCCATTTTGGGATGTGTCTGACAGTGGAAGGAGGTGCATTAAAACATTACCTTTTTGGTTTCCTCCTCCTGTCGGTAAAAGCGAAGTGTCCGGTAACTCATTAGAGGAACCTGGTTCCAAACAGCCTGAGAGTCTGAGGGTGGAGAAGGACTGGAGCCACCTCAGAGTCAATAATACAAACCTGGAATTACATTCACTTAAGGCTGAAGCCCTCACGGTTCAATCCCCTGGTCTGGGCTGAGGGCAGCTCAGGTCACTTACATTCGTATCAAAACCTTTACATTCCACCGTATAACTGAGCATGCAACAGGTATTTATACCGCACACAGGCCACGCCTTTATTCCCAGGAGGACCATGCTCCCTGCCCCGGTGGCAACGGAGGGAGCTGCAGGAAACGCAATGTTCCTGGACTGGACCAGCCGCTAGCCAGGCCAAGCGCCAACGAGACCGGACAAGCAGCAGGGATGAAGGGGGGGGGGGGGCGCTCTCGCACCATCGACCCAGCGTTTCTGCTGCTACGCCCGTTTTCCCCTTTAGGGAGGACGTGCATCTGCTGCTGTCCAGCCGCAGCAGCGAGCGTCCGCACCACTTGGCTGATGTGCAGCGGATGCGATGGAGGCCGTGCGTGCGTCGACTCCGCCCGGCCTCAGCGACCCCCACGCACTGCCCCCCAATTACTGTTCTGGTGAGTCCTATTAGAGGAGAGGAGCGATGCGTGGGGGGCGGGGGTGGGGGGCGGGGCGCTCAGACTACGGTTATTTAGCGCGTTGACGGACACATTCTTTCACCCGGCTTCCCCGGAAAAATGGAGGATGGGTAACGCAGCATATTTAGCACGACGCATTTACAGAAGTCAAGCAGAACGACAGAACGTCGGCTTGGTGAAGCATTAGGAACACAGGGGCCACGGAACGAGCATGGGACAGGCAGACAGACAGACAGAGAGACAGACAGACAGACAGACAGACGGTAACAGTTATTCCAGAGGTTGATATCAACATATTTAACACTACATACTTCCAGAAGTTGAGTAAAAAGTCTTTGCGAAGCGTAGTAGAAGTAGAGGAGACAGAGAGAGAGAGACAGAGACAGACAGAGACAGACAGACAGACAGACAGACAGACAGACAGACAGACAGAAACTGTGGACAGACAGATAAACAGATAGAGACAGAGAGACAGATTGACTGACAGACAGACAGACAGACATATATTGTAGACGGACAGACAGACAGAGATAGACAGACAGATACTATAGACAGACAGACAGGCAGACAGACGGACAGACAGAGAAAGGCACTTTGAGCGTGATGCTGCTTCGGTAAAATCGAATGTGGTGTTTGCTGCGACATCGACTCCTGATTTATGTTTTCTGATTCAGAGAGGCGCATGCATCTTATTTTAATCAAGCTTTCCATATCACACACACACACACACACACACACACACACACACACACACACACACACACACACACACACACACACACACACACACACACACACACACACACACACACCCTTCACTCCACCTCGCTGACATCCTCTCTCTCATTTTTTCCTCCACAATGCACATTAACAGTAAAGTATAATCAGTTTGGTGACAGACTGGCTTTTGAGCAGATGATGGGTGAATACAGCATTTTGAAAATGGCTCCTCCGCCTCCGGCCCAGTGAGACGGAAGGTTTTATCAGCCGCGAGGACGTCGTTTCCGAGGGGGGGCGACGGGCCGTGCCAATGTCTGCAATCTGATGCCTGCTATTCTTCATGTTTGTTAGCAAAATACTATTACACCAGGAGGCGCGATACAGCCACGCGCCCGTAAACACATCGCTCGCTCGACCTTGTTGGGGCGGCGCCGGGCGTGTTGCCGCCGTGTGGAGAAGATAACGATGACGCTGCACATCGAATGTAGCAAGAATCCAAATCACAATCAATTGATGGTCGTTCGTCACGTTTCAAGGTTTCATTTCATCCAGTGAGAAAAAATCGTGAGAGTTGAAGCTACAACTAGTTTCAGTAGCTTCATTTTGACGGCACATTGACTTGTGAGGTGGAGAACGGCAGCTCTCCCATTCCCCCCCCGACCCTCCTGAACGCTTCCTCTGGCTCCAGGTAGCTTCTGTGTTCGGGTGCGAAACTTTGGGAAAAGTGCGTTACGCCTTACGGCACTACGTCACTCCCTTGATGTTTTCGTCGGGTCATTTCCGTTTGTTTTGGCTGGTAAAATGTATTCAAAAAAAATCCCCAGTGAATTATAAACATGCCAGTCAACGTGTCCGGTCATAGTGCTCATACAAAACGTAGCCGCTCCACCTCCCAGACGGTGCAGATGAGACGGTGCAGTGGTGCGCTCACTTTCATTGTCCTCAGCGTTCAGGCCCGGCCCCCTGCACAGGTAGCAGGGGGCCGGGCCCCGCTCCCTCTCTCCCCATGACGAGCACCCGGCACAGGACCTCGGGAATCGGCAAAATCTGTGCAAGGGAGGCTGTAACCTACAACCTAAACTGTAGTTATATCTACATTCCTAACGGGACCGATAAGGTTCAAATTTGTCCGGTTAAATGTATTATTTTCAGACACCGGACGCTGATATCACTATTGAACTTGTTATTGCATTTGGCAGGTTTTACCGGCCCCAGCACAAAACTTTATTTCTTTCCATGAGCACATTGGCGGTGAAGTTTCAAACTCCTGTGATTGGCTGGAATCCAGGGTCGCGGGTTCCTCAGATGAAGGCCTTTTCTCTTGACCTTTCCCCCAAATGCCGAGCTGTTTGAGGTGTACAAGCGTAATTGGATCTGATCGTCGCGCGGCGTTGTAATCTTTGTTTTGTTTCGGTTGTTTTTTTTTTTGTTGTCCGGGGTCAATTTCGCCGAGCCGCGAATCGTCGTTGTGGTCGTTAACGGCGTTTAAGAAGACGGGGCCACGGGCTAATGACGGAGCTGGGGAGGGGCCCGAGTAATCCTGCGGTTTACCCCGTCCCCCCCGTCCCCCCCGTCCCCCCGTGGTAATGAGGACGCTGGCCTTCCGCTGGTCCGCCGCGGCGCGATACGTCCCTACGTCGTCAGGGAGGAACGCCGCGCTCCGCCGCCTAATGCGGCCGGTGATTCACAGTGACATTTGCCATTAGCTCCGTGCTGAATTCAGCCGCCGCCACAGACGGAAGAAACAGCTCAAATCAGCCCCAATTAACGGAGGCATCAAACGGTGAACGGCGGCGCGGCAGAAAGGTCAGGCTCCGGCGGAACGGGCCCCACGCACCGGATTTATCAGAACTAATGAGCGCTTTCGTTAGACTGAATTAACACCGAGACACACACACACACACGCACA
>NC_137203.1:2845454-2846625 GCF_960531495.2 Zeus faber
TTTTGTGTTATATTAGTGAGATATAGTTTTGTGTTATATTAGTGAGATATAGTTTTGTGTTATTTTAGTGAGATATAGTTTTGTGTTATTTAGTGAGATATAGTTTTGTGTTATATTAGTGAGATATAGTTTTGTGTTATATTAGTGAGATATAGTTTTGTGTTATATTAGTGAGATATAGTTTTGTGTTATATTAGTGAGATATAGTTTTGTGTTATTTTAGTGAGATATAGTTTTGTTATATTAGTGAGATATAGTTTTGTGTTATTTTAGTGAGATATAGTTTTGTGTTATTTTAGTGAGATATAGTTTTGTGTTATATTAGTGAGATATAGTTTTGTGTTATATTAGTGAGATATAGTTTTGTGTTATTTTAGTGAGATATAGTTTTGTTATATTAGTGAGATATAGTTTTGTGTTATTTTAGTGAGATATAGTTTTGTGTTATATTAGTGAGATATAGTTTTGTGTTATTTTAGTGAGATATAGTTTTGTGTTATTTTAGTGAGATATAGTTTTGTGTTATATTAGTGAGATATAGTTTTGTGTTATATTAGTGAGATATAGTTTTGTGTTATTTTAGTGAGATATAGTTTTGTTATATTAGTGAGATATAGTTTTGTGTTATTTTAGTGAGATATAGTTTTGTGTTATATTAGTGAGATAGTTTTGTGTTATATTAGTGAGATATAGTTTTGTGTTATTTTAGTGAGATATAGTTTTGTTATATTAGTGAGATATAGTTTTGTGTTATTTTAGTGAGATATAGTTTTGTGTTATATTAGTGAGATATAGTTTTGTGTTATATTAGTGAGATATAGTTTTGTGTTATTTTAGTGAGATATAGTTTTGTGTTATTTTAGTGAGATATAGTTTTGTGTTATATTAGTGAGATATAGTTTTGTGTTATATTAGTGAGATATAGTTTTGTGTTATATTAGTGAGATATAGTTTTGTGTTATATTAGTGAGATATAGTTTTGTGTTATATTAGTGAGATAGGTTTTGTGTTATATTAGTGAGATATAGTTTTGTGTATATTTTACGTGAGATATAGTTTTGTGTTATATTAGTGAGAGATAGTTTTGTGTTATATTAGTGAGATATAGTTTTGTGTTATTTTAGTGAGATATAGTTTGTGTTATATTAGTGAGATAGTTTTGTGTTATATT
>NC_137203.1:2846825-2891825 GCF_960531495.2 Zeus faber
GAGGGTCCTACATGGAGCCATAGCTGTCAACAGCTTTGTTTCTGTTTTTAATCCCACGGTCGCAAATGAATGTCCATTCTGCAAACTGCCAGAGTCCGTGTTTCACTGTTTTGCAGAGTGCGACAGACTTTAGAGCTTTTTAGTCTTTTAAAGGAAAGTTTTAAGCTCTTTAAGGAGGAGTGGTCCAGAAACTGTTTTATTTTTGGGGCTAGATACTACAGGGCCAACGCAGAGAAATGGCGACTGCTTAATTTTCTAGTAGGGGAAGCGAAGATGGCCATCTACCTCACGAGGAGGAACAAACTGAGGGGAAAGGACAGTGTTTTAGGAAGAGTGTTTGTAGCGTTGGTCAGGGCCAGAGTCCTGATTGATTTTAACTTTCACAGACTGATGAAGAGTCTGGACGTCTTCATCAAGCTGTGGTGTTTTAACGACGCCATCTGTTCCCTGGTGGAGGACGACCTGTGCTTCCAGTCTGTCTTTAACGTGTAGGACTCTGTTAGTGAACCAAGTGTGTTTGTTGTATTGTCTGTAACTGTGAACTAGAGAAAATGTTAAATAAAGATGCTTTAAAAATCAAAAAAATAAATCTCTCTCTCTCTCTCTCTCTCTCTCTCCCTCTCTCTCTCTCTCTCCCTCTCTCTCTCTCTCTCTCTCTCTCTCTCTCTCTCCCTCTCTCTTGGTGGTGTGAGTGGAGACATGGAACAGAGTTTGCCTTTGACAGCTCTAAAATGAGGCCTAACCTCAACCCTATGAGGCTACGCCAGCGCCCCCCCCCGACATGTTCCCCAGGTTGGAGGCGGTGAAACCGGACGGAACCAGGTTCTGCTGAGCGACGCCTCAAAGAACCGTCTCTACAAAGAACTGTTTCTTGAAGTTTACACTCTTTGTGTTGTTGTTATTTATAATAATTTATTTTACTAATTCACAATATTTGCACAATATATATGAGTCTGCAGCCGCCCACCCCCCAGGACCCTGGAGGGCTTTGGTTATTTTCCAGTTTTATGCACTTAAATCTAATAACTTCAATAAGAATTATGAACCTTGTAATTTCCCAAAGAACTGTTTGAGAAACACACACAACCATCCACTAATTAAAAGCCCAATAAGTAATAAGTAATGTTATGTTTGCTCACTGTGCAAATGGACGCCGGTCCGGTCCGGGCCGCTCTGGACTGTGTTAAGGAGGACACGCCCCCTCACCCCCACACCTGTCAATCTCCACCCAATCCCTGTGACCTACGACCCCTGCATCCCCAAACTGGTGCTACTTTAGTTGGAGCAGCGTGGCCCAACGGCTCCGCTCCGCAGGACAAGACGCTTCGTGGAGGAGGAGCCTCAGGTTGAGTGAAGCCCACGACCTTCCTACGGTTTTCTTAACGGACACTACTTCACCCAAAATGGCCAAGGTCACCAGACGCACTTTCAAGGTTCTTAACTTTCAAGGAACCACGTCACCTTTAAAAGTCTGCGTGTCTGTCAGTGGAGGCGACTGTATATTTAAGGTCTTTTAGGTGGTTGTTTTATAAGTATATTTAGGGTGTTTTATAAGTATATTTAGGGAGTTTTATAGGTATATTTAGGGTGCTTTATGGGTATATTTAGGGTGTTTTATGGGTATATTTAGGGTGTTTTAGGTGGTGTTTTATAAGTATATTTAGGGTGTTTTATGGGTATATTTAGGGTGTTTTATAGGTATATTTAGGGTGTTTTATAGGTATATTTAGGGTGTTTTATGGGTATATTTAGGGTGTTTTATAGGTATATTTAGGGTGTTTTATGGGTATATTTAGGGTGTTTCATAGGTATATTTAGGGTGTTTTATAGGTATATTTTAGGGTGTTTTATAGGTATATTTAGGGTGCTTTATGGGTATATTTAGGTGTTTTTATGGGTATATTTAGGGTGTTTTAGGTGGTGTTTTATAAGTATATTTAGGGTGTTTTATGGGTATATTTAGGGTGTTTTATGGGTATATTTAGGGTGTTTTAGGTGGTCTTTTATAGGTATAATTAGGGTGTTTTATGGGTATATTTAGGGTGTTTTATAGGTATATTTAGGGTGTTTTATGGGTATATTTAGGGTGTTTCATAGGTATATTTAGGGTGTTTTATAGGTATATTTAGGGTGTTTTATAGGTATATTTAGGGTGCTTTATGGGTATATTTAGGGTGTTTTATGGGTATAATTTAGGGTGTTTTAGGTGGTGTTTTATAAGTATATTTAGGGTGTTTTATGGGTATATTTAGGGTGTTTTATGGGTATATTTAGGGTGTTTTAGGTGGTCTTTTATAGGTATAATTAGGGTGTTTTACGGGTATATTTAGGGTGTTTTAGGTGGTCTTTTATAGGTATAATTAGGGTGTTTTATGGGTATATTTAGGGTGTTTTATAGGTATATTTAGGGTGTTTTATAGGTATATTTAGGGTGTTTTATGGGTATATTTAGGGTGTTTTATAGGTATATTTAGGGTGTTTTATGGGTATATTTAGGGTGTTTCATAGGTATATTTAGGGTGTTTTATAGGTATATTTAGGGTGTTTTATAGGTATATTTAGGGTGCTTTATGGGTATATTTAGGGTGTTTTTATGGGTTTATTTAGGGTGTTTTAGGTGGTGTTTTATAAGTATATTTAGGGTGTTTTATGGGTATATTTAGGGTGTTTTATGGGTATATTTAGGGTGTTTTAGGTGGTCTTTTATAGGTATAATTAGGGTGTTTTACGGGTATATTTAGGGTGTTTTAGGTGGTCTTTTATAGGTATAATTAGGGTGTTTTATGGGTATATTTAGGGTGTTTTATAGGTATATTTAGGGTGTTTTATAGGTATATTTAGGGTGTTTTATGGGTATATTTAGGGTGTTTTATAGGTATATTTAGGGTGTTTCATAGGTATAATTAGGGTGTTTTATAGGTATATTTAGGGTGTTTTATGGGTATATTTAGGGTGTTTTATAGGTATATTTAGGGTGTTTCATAGGTATATTTAGGGTGTTTTATAGCTATATTTAGGGTGTTTTATAGGTATATTTAGGGTGCTTTATGGGTATATTTAGGTTGTTTTATAGGTATATTTAGGGTGTTTTATGGGTATATTTAGGGTGTTTTATAGGTATATTTAGGGTGCTTTATGGGTATATTTAGGTTGTTTTATAGGTATATTTAGGGTGTTTTATGGGTATATTTAGGGTGTTTTATAGGTATATTTAGGGTGCTTTATGGGTATATTTAGGTTGTTTTATAGGTATATTTAGGGTGTTTTATGGGTATATTTAGGGTGTTTTAGGTGCTGTTTTATAGGTATATTTAGAGTATTTTATTTATATATTTAGGTGTTTTTATGAGTATATTTAGGGTGTTTTATTAATATATTTAGGGTGTTTTATCAGTATATTTAGGGTGTTTTCAGTTTCCACGACGGACTGAATCCAGAGCACAACACTGCTCAGATTGGTTGGATTGGATGCGGACCACATTGAGGGCGCTTCATACGAAAATGTTAAGAATCACTGGTATGTGGTATGTGGAATAGACAGTAATTATAATAATAATTGTAATTATAATAATAACAATGACAACAACAACAACATATAAAACTAAGCAAAAGCATTACAATGAACGGCCATAATCAAGGATTCTTAATTCAGCAACAACCAAATCACAGAAAAACACTGGGTTCTACCAGAGAAGACCCGAAACGTCCCTGAGACCCTGCAGACGGCAAGTTTAAGGATGGGGATGGAGAGAATACGAGGACTGGCATATGGTCTCCAGAGAGGGAGAGAGAGAGAGAGAGAGAGAGGAGCAGGGGTGAGAGGTGGACAGAAAACTGAGGGGAGCGGCATATGGTCTCACAAGAGATGGAGAGGTGGGTGCAAGGAGGGAGGGAAAGAGAGAGGAGAGAGGGAGAGAAAGAGAACGGAAAGAAGGCAGAGAGAGAGAGCGAGAGAGAAAGAGAGAGAGAGGGGTAAGAGAGAGGGTGAGAGATGGACAGAAGAACTGGGGGACTGGCCCATGGTCTCACAAGAGAGAGGCCAGATAGGAGGGTAGAAAGGGAGAGAGAGGGTGAGAGTGGAGAAAGGGAGAGAGAGAGGGAGGGAGAGAGGGAGAGAGAGAGAGAGAGGGAGGGAGATTTTTTTGATTTTTAAAGCATCTTTATTTTAACAATTTAGAGAGAGAGAGAGAGGGAGGGAGAGAGAGAGAGAGAGAGAGGGAGGGAGAGAGAGAGAGAGAGGGAGGGAGAGGGAGGGAGAGAGAGAGAGGAGGAAAGAGAGAGGTCTGCTTCATGTATGATGCGCATTGAAAACACAGAGATTGTGTTCATTCTGACACCAGAGTGTATGTGCATGCATGTGTGTGTGTGTGTGCGTTTGTGTGCATATGTGTGTTCATGTGTGTGTGTGTGTGTGTGTGTGTGTGTGTGTGTGTGCGCATGTGTGTGTGTGTTTGTGCATGCATGTATGTGTGTGTGGCCTGCATGGCAGCAGAGCCACCTTTTGGGCCTGGCAGCCGGGCGGAGCAGACGGGGGGCGGAGCCTGGGGACGGTGGCAGCAGACGGGCGCGGAGGCCGACAGCTGCCGCTCTGCCCCAATATGTTTCCAGCGAGGACATCGCAGGAGACGTCGTCGCCACGGCGACACGCTCGCCGGCAAAGGCAAGATTAAAAATAAAATTAGCCAACATCTTGAACGTTTCACCCCACGATGCACATTTCAGCAGTGTGCGTGTGTGTGTGCGTGTGTGTGTGCGTGTGTGTGTGTGTGTGTGCGTGTGTGTGTGTGTGTGTGTCAATGTGTGTGTGTGTGTGTGTGGGATAATAATGAAGGTCGTTCACGTCACAACATCAATCTCAAAAGGGCGGCAATTTGGATAAATTAATACGTATGTATTCAAAGACATTGTCATGCACATTTCGATATGTTTCTATGTATTGTTTATTTCTATTTAACACACACACACACACACACACACACACACACACACACACACACACACACACACACACACACACACACACACACACACACACACACAGCCTGGAGTGTTTTTTTTTGTTTCCCCATCTGAAGCATATTGTGAATCTAAAATGCAAATTACTTTGTTTTTCCCCTTTTTAAACCGTCCAATCAGCTCGCTCCTAATGAGGTGTAAAATATGTGCATTAATGGTGGAGGGAGGAAAGGAATGTGCGTGTGTGTGTGCGTGTGTGTGTGCGTGTGTGTGTGTGCGTGTGTGCGTGTATGCGTGCGCGCGTGCGTGTGTGTGTGTGTGTGTGTGTGTAATTGGTCCTAATGGCGGCCTCCATCCATCCTCTGCTGAGACGAGCCGACGCCTCGTTAGACAACGGCACTCAATACAGGCAATACAATGAGCGGCGGGATGCAACCCATCATATGTGATGAACGGATGAACGGTGATCTGATCAACTGGTGAACGGATGAACGGGTGAACCTATGAATGGGTGAACAGATTAACGGATGAACAGATGAACTGGTGAACCGATGAACAGGCGAATGGGTAAACTGATGAATGGGTGAACCGGTGAAGGGATCAACGGGTGAAAAAAATGAAGATTTGTTTCACCTTAAATAAAAGAAATGATTATATAAATATATAATGAATAAAATATATTATAAATTATATATAATTCAAGATATGAATACAAAAAAATTTAAACTACATATAAAGATTCTTAAAATCTCAAAATAAAAATTAAAAAGTTTCTCAAATCATAAGCTGCAACGTCCTCAAGTAAATAAGTATTCATTTGGATCTCAGTTCTGGTACAATAACATCAAAATTCCACATAAGAAATATGGGTTCAGGGCCTCATTGCACACTGACTGAGGCCTTGGGTACACAGAGGTCCACTACATCCTGCAGGTTCAGTCGACACTTCCTGGAAATGCAATAACTATTATTATTATTATTATTATTATTATTATCATTATTATTATTATTATTATTACGACCTGCATTTGTTGTAGCAGAGCGATTCCGTTCAATCACCGAGCTCCACTGGCGGCGTGGAGCTGGGCGCGGCCAGTGACTCATGTCAGCGTGTTGGGCGACACACGGTCTGTTGTCAAGCTTCTTATCAACACTTGGGATCGGCGTGTCTGCCTCGACACATTGCAGCGCGCGGTCTGTTCCCGTTTTGGGAAACATGGTCTTTTGGACACGGTCACAGTCCGACAGATGGTGAGAGCATCTTTAAGTTCAGCACATACAGCGAGTCGGGGGGAGCGTTACACACACCCTGCCCTGCACTCAGTTAACCACACACACACACACACACACACGCACGCACGCACACGTGCACACACACACACACACACACGTGTAGTGCAGGGTGTAGGCAGGTATAGGGAGTACACAAAACTACTTGTTTTTCAGTCTGCATTGCGTACACACACTTGTGAGGAGCATCCTGCAGTAGGTTCCTGCAGTAGGTTCCAAATGATGAGAGACAGTCCAGCACATGGTGCCTTCAAAACAGCCACTAAAGACACCATCTTCACATCAACAGGGCTGATCATGTGCTTGTCTCACCCTTCAGTCTGTGGGCCAGTGTTGATGGGTCGCTCTTCTGTGTCTCATGTTCATCCCATAATGATCCTCACTCCCTGAAGTCAAGCAGCACACGTCAAGCCACACTTTTCAAACACGACCGGCCCCTTTTTGGATGAACTAACTATGCAAGTACCTCTCAAAGCCCATCCCTACGTCCTCGTCGTGAGAGGTGGAAACAGGTCATGCTGACCAACAGGGCTCTGGTGAAGCGCATGGGTCAATCCCCCGCGACGTGGATGTAAATGATTACAGAAACATCGATGATGAGTAAAAAACCCAGAAGCCTAGGAGAAGAAGACTCTTCAGGCCGACATGCCGAAGAGACTATGAAGGCGCATTCAGAAAACCATATGGAGAGGGTGCAGCGGAATCTTCTATCCTCTCAGCAACCTGCTAACATCGCAACCTGGAACATCAGGACCAGGTACCAAGCAGGGAAAACGTCAGTCGTTGCAGAAGAGATGAGGAGGCACAAGATCTCTGTCGTCGCTCTGTGTGAAATCAGATGGATACAGACAGGAGAGGTAGACTGGCAACCGGGAATCCATTTTATACTCTGGACATCCGGCTGATAAGACACACACAGAGGGAGTAGCATTTATGCTCTCCAAAGAAGCACCGAGGTCCCTCACCAGTTGGGATTGAATCAACTCCAGAATCATCACTGCCCGATTCCAAACCACACAGAAAAGAATCAGGCTTCAAGTCATACAACGCTATGCACCCACCAACAATGCCGATGAGGAATCAAAGGACAACTTCTACAATCAACTGCAACAGATACTCCAGACCAGACCAGCAAAATACATCATTGTGCTCATGGGAGACATGAATGCAAAGGTGGGAATGGACAACAGTGGATTCCATCTGGTAATGGGAAAGCAAGGAATTGGCACCGAGAACGAGAACGGAGAGATCTTTGCTGATGTCTGTGCAGACAACAACCTGGTCATAGGATGAACACTCGTTCCCCATAAACCCACCCACAAAGCCACGTGGGTATCACCTGACCACACTACTGAAAACCAGAATGACCACATATGCATAAACAGGAAGTTCAGACGCTTTCTCCTGGATGGTCGAGTGAAGAGGGGAACAGACGCCGGCCAGACCATCACCTACTGACAGCTAAAATACAACTGAAGCTGAAATGCTGCCTCAACCCCTGTGACAACAGAGTCAAATTAAACATCCAGCTCTTCCAGGACATAGGAACAACTGAACTGTACCAACCCACCCTACAGAACAGGTTCCAAGCCCTGAAAGAAGAGGACAAAACATCAGTGGAAGAGCGTTGGAAATGCCTGAAAAACATATGGAAGGAGACCTGTTCAGAAGTGTTGGGGAGGAAGAAAACAAACCACAAGCCGTGGTTGTCAACAGAAACAGAGAGGAGAGGAGGGTAAAAAAACACACAAAAAACAACTGCAAAACACGAGCACAAAAGGTGGCAGCCCATAGAGATAATGAAGCTGCAAACGAGGAGGTGAAAAAAAGAAATGACATTGAAGACTTGGCACAGCAAGCGGAGGTCGCAGCCTCAAAGAACAACCTAAAGGATCTCTACCTGACCACAAAGAAACCGGCAGGCAAGTTTAGGCGGACAAATACACGGATCCGCAACAAGCAGGGGCAACTGCTTGACCACCAAGGAAGAACAGCAGAAAAGATGGACGGAGCATTTCAGGGAACTGCTCAACAGACAGCTCCCTGCCCGGACGGTGGAGATCCCACCAGCTGCTCAGATGCTGGAGGGATGCTGCGATCCCCCAACAAGATCTGAAGTAAAGAAGGCAATAAAGGGATTGCGCCGTGGCAAGGCGGAAGGGCCAGACGAGATCCCGGCAGAGGCCTTACAAGCTGCTCTTGAAACCTCAACTACCATGCTTCACCAGCTGATCAAACAAATATGGGAGGAAGAGACCATGCCAACGGACTGGAAGGACAGCCTCATTGCAATTGTACCCAAGAGAGGAGACCTCAGGGAGTGTAACAACTACAGAGGGATCATGCTGCTATCAACATCCGGCAAAGTGTTACAATCACATTATCTTGGAAAGGCTGCGGAAGGGGGCTGATGAAAGACTGAGAGAGCACCAGGCTGGTTTCCAGGACGGAAGATTGTGCAGTGACCAAATTGCCACCCTCATCACCCTGATCATCGAGCAGTCCATAGAATGGAACACCCCTGTCTATGTCAATTTCATTGACTCTGAAAAGGCATTTGACAGCATAGACCAGGTGTTGCTGTGGCTCATGGCTCACTATGGTATCCCTCCGAAATATGTGAACATCATCAAGAACACATACCAAGGTATGCAATGTCAATAGCTCCACCAGGGATCTGCACATGAAAAGATCAAAGTGCTCACTGGTGTGAGCCAGGGCTGCCTCCTCTCTCCGTTCCTCTTCCTCCTATGCATCAACTTGATCATGAAACAAACAACCAGCAATAAAAAAAACGGCATCCAGTGGAGTCTGACAGAACACCTTGACGATCTCGACTTCGCGGATGACGTCGCACTACTCTCACATACACACCAACAGACGCAGGACAAGACAACACGGCTGGAAACCGCAGCTGTGCTTTGACTCAAAATAAATGGGCCAAAAACCAAAATCATGTGGATTAACAACAAAAGCATGAATTCCATAACACTCAAGGGCCACTCTCTCGAAGAGGTCAATCTTAACCTTCCTGGGAAGTGTGATAGCTGTGGATGGAGGGTCAGAGGAAGACGTAAAGTCCAGAATTGGAAAAGCTAGAGCAGCATTCAACATCCTAATCAAGATATGTAAAGCAAGAAACATCTCTCTCAAGACCAAGCTCAAAATCTTCAACTGCAACGTCAAATCCGTACCTGGAAGAACACCACTACCATCATAAGCAAGCTGCAGACATTCATGAACCACTGCCTAAGACGCATCCTTAGGATCTTCTGGCCAAACACAATGAACAACATCAACCTGTGGGAACGTACCAACTAGGAACCAATAGAAGTACAGATGAAATGGAAAAAGTGGATCTGGATTGGTCACACACTGAGAAGAGACAAAACAGCAATAACCAAACAGGCACTGACATGGAAGCCACAGGGCAAACGGGGGAGAGGTCGTCCCAAGAACACTTGGAGATGAAGCACAGAGCAAGAGTTAAGAAGGAGAGGCTGATGTGGCAACAGCTGGAGAAGATGGCCCAAGACAGACGAGGGTGGAGGCGATTCATCAATGGCCTATGTTCCGAAAGGAATACAAAGCCCAAACTAACTAACTAACTACTAACTATGCAAGAATAGTCTGACATGTCACTGTTTATAACACCCATTCTTATCATTATTATTATTATTATTATTATTATTGTTATATACAGCATAAATAAAGTTTTTAAATCAATAATTTTTTTTAGTAATAACATAAGGAAAACCGTCTTTCTTTTTTGTTCCGTTTCTTTTTTATATTAATTTCTAAGGCTAATGCATTGGAGGTGAATAAGAGGAGGTAAATAAATACAAACACATTATAAAGACTTAAACAGTTAATAGAAAATAGTACATTTTAGAGCAAGACCAACACAAAAAGGAATGTGAATTTCAGGGGGGATCAGGTGCAGCCTGGTTTGTGTTCCCTGTTTCTGTCCCGTTTGCTGTTTAGCTGTTGAACCAAACAAACATTCCAATTAGAGAAATCAGTATAGTATGGTCGTGTGGAGATAACAAAACCGTGCAATTTAGTGATTTGCGCCATGTGACGCTTGCGGAAGCGGCGGTGGTTATAATTAGACCTCGGCATATTTAGCTAAATTAGACAGAAGGATCAGCTCCATATTTGTCCCACAATTTCCTGGCTAAATCGCTTCACATCCGTATGTGTGGTGTCAGAACCAGGCTCCGTCTGTGTCTGTCCTCAGATTTTACATTTCGCTGCCCCCCTTCACACTGATGGACATTTTAGTATAAATCTAAAATGCATGAATATTAAAAGACAGAAGAACCACCACGGATCTGTCGAGGAAATGTTGACAGTCATCACTGGCCGCTGTTCTCTGACACTTAATCATAATCACAACTCACAAGCTATAGTGATAATGATCTGTGGAAATGCAGAAGCAGGCGAGTATTTATTCAAACAAAGTCGAATACTCTTTTCATGTTTCGGCATTTCTTCGCTTGGTCGCAGAAACACGTTCTTATACAGAGGCCGAGTGCATCGCCCCACGTTACCACATCACCCCATTTTGTTATTTTTACTCTTCGAACACCACAACGCACAGACGTTATAACCTTGAAATCTTTGCTTAATAATTTTTTTTGTGATTTTTTGGGTGCAAATGTGATAGATGTCCATGGACAGCTGATGCGAATTTTAAAGAACCTGCAGTATATTACGGTATATTGATATTCCATCTCTGGTCGGAGAAAACGCAGACAAATTACCCTTTTATTATTAATATTATAATTATTATTATTATCATTATTATTAATATTATTACTTTTATAATAATAATTATAATCATAATAATAATAATAACTATTATTATTGTTATTATTATTGTTATTATTATTGTTATTGTTATTATTGTTATTATATTATTATTATTATTTCTGTTTTTATTGTTATTATTATTATTATTATTAATAATATAATTGCATTTGTTATTACTATTATAATGTTCTTTGAATGAAAAAGTCCAGTGGGTCTAATCTATCCATGTGTTAGGTGTTGAGCACAGGAGAACGCTACCTCTTATTATTCACTGTATACACAGGATTTGCCAGGAGCTACAAGTGAATATATTCATTATCTGGATCCCGGCAAAGTCCTCGCCTCAAAACAAACAGAAACAGAAAACCCTCGCTGTGCCCTTGCAACAGCTTTGCATCATGGGGGATGGATGATTTCAAAGGGCTGGGGGAGAAGCCAACACCCACAATGCACTGAGGCGGTAAAACCACACTGGGTCCTTTACATCTGTCTGGCCTCATTGCTATGCATGGGGCCCCGAGCCGCGTTTCCCCGCTCGCACCCGGGGCCGCGGCTCGCCGTCTGGGCCGCGGCCTGACAGATTAGCGCCCTGAACACGGCACCGCAGCCAGCGAGCAGCAGGCCTGCCAGCAACAGCTGTCCTTTAGCATCCCAAACATTAACTTCCACTTTGACGAAGACCGAACGGGAATGCTGAGTGTCAACAGCGCCCGGCCCGCGGCGCCCGCTAACATCTTGTAACTTTCTGCGCTTCAAACCATTTCTGTTGGAGAGTTTTGGACCCGCGGAGAAGTAGCAGTGCAAGACTCAAAAACGATTAGTTGGACGCGAACGGATCTTTGAAATGACTCAGTTCCCGCAGCCGGACGCAGTCACCGAGAGTCGTGAAGGGAAAGAGCCGCGAGCCTCAAACAGCCGAGCCGCACGGCCGACAGGCTCCTTACGTTCCCCTCCAGGGAGCGAGCGAGGGCCACCCAAAATAATTACGATGGAGGACATCAAGGCATTGAGACTGGTTTCTACTTTGCATTCCACAGAAACAAATAATTATGATTGAATCAAATTGAAGAATCGATTTTTTTCTGCGACCATTGTATTTACACCTCGAAGGCGAACCGACTCGTCTGACTCTTGGTCATCGCAGTCGTCCCTCACTCACTGTGCTTTACACCAACAGAAAATTCAAAAAATCATTTTGCTCAGAAAGAGAGTATCTCAGGGGGTATCTGTGGGATATCTAAACATCATTTCTACTGTTCTTTCCCACCTCTGTAGGCGGCGGCGGAAGGGAAAAAAGAGACAACAAAGCCCTCCACCAGCACCCAAGACGGTGTCAACATGGCTCTTGAACCTGAGCGTCGCTCTAGCCAGCTGCTATGCAAATGAGGTCGGAGCCGAGGAAAGCAAAACAAATCTGTTAATTGATACACGCCGTCGGCGGAGGGCCCGCGGGATTACCTGCCGGGGCCGAGTGGCGTCTCCACGCTCATCCACATGATGGGAGCGGCGCCGCCGCGGTTTAAAGTGCACCTAATGGGGGTGTCGGAGGGCGTCCTCGGCAGGCTAATGGCGTCCATTTTGTCTGCTGTGAAGAGGCGCCCTCAGCTGTCGAGGGCCCGGCTTTTCGGGGTGACGCCGGTGACCTGTGGTGACCCCCAGGTAAGTTCAACAGCCTCTCCGGGAAAAAAAAAAACGGGAGGACACTAATTAAGGTAACACGGGCGGCTGCGTCCCACCAGCGCAGTGTATACTGAACCTCGGCATGTAGGTCACTGCGGCGCTTTTAGCGGAGCCATGCATATTAATGGGCCTGGACCAGGGGAGCCGCCCGCCTCGGCGCTCGTGGGAGCCTCCGTGAATTAACTGTGGGGATCTTTTTCCAAAAACATATGCAATGCAAATTGGGATTACGGCTGGTTACAGGCCCCCGTGGCACCGCTTTGGCCAAAACAAAAATAAGAGGACATGATGCCGAAAGAATTACGGGTTAGCCACGGGTGAATTAATTACTGTGGAGGTGTGGAGATGTCCATATGCTCTGAGGTATGAAAATACATCTGCCATGTGACCAACACCCAGATGAATTGAAGGTCTGTTTATGTTTAAGCCTCTATTTACCTGAACATCAGGTGGCACACTGAGTGCATATACTATATAATATATAGGCCATTCGAACTCCTGCACACATGGCTGCAATATTGTGGCGGCGCAAAGGAAAATGAGTTTTCTATATATATATATATATATATATATATATATATATATATATATATATATATATATATATGCTTTTGCCAAAATCTATAATGCATTCCTCCATAATATAAGAATGTTCTCATAATATTTACTCTGCTTCCCTCTTCTCGACCAGGAAGCCTTCAGTTTTAAAAATCATCAAATACAACTCATTTTTAAATAACAATCAACAAACTGGTATTTTCCAAGCCAGGCTATATTAAAATATTGCTTTATAAATGTTCAAAGGCCGAGCTATGAGTCTCCCAGGCGGAGACAGAGACAACTGGAGATTCGTATCACGCTTCAGTGTAAGTCAGAGGGACTCTTATTTTGACACTTCTGTCCTGCAAATCAAAGCCCTCCTCCTCCGTTCTGAATGTTCCACCGAGCCGCGGATCAGGCCTCGCGATGCTTTGCCATCCGCGCGTCTCGTCGCCTTGGTCCGTCGGCGCCGCGGCACGGCATGTGGCACGGGTCTTCAGCTGCGGCTCACAAACTGTCCGCCGCCGCGTCACTCAAGGCCTTGTTTACGCGGGAAACCGTCTCGCTCGCAGAGCCCGGGCGACGGACGTGTGACGCACGTCGTCGGTAATCAGATAAGTTGGGCACCGTCCTCCCCGCACTCCCCCCCAGAGCAACATGTCCGCCTGACCGTCAGCCGAAGAGCGACTGTCACACAGTGAGAGTGCCCCGCCCCCCCCGCGCCCGGTAAACAGATCCCCCATGGAAGACGCTTTGTGCGGCAGAGGCCAAGGCGCCGACGCCTCTGATGTCGGCTCGAGCACTTTAACCAATTAAAAACGGGGAGACCGGGGTCCGCATTTGAATATGCATGACGGAACGTCACACTTTGTTGGGTCGGCTAATTATGTTGTCAACGGCGCAGCGGGGTGATTTGGTTTGATTTGCACATGAAACCCCCTCTTCACGACGGCGACCTGCACGGACAACGTGCTCGGGCCTTCAAAGTGTGTTGTTTTTTAATGAGGGGTTCCGTCGCCACGGTAATTGTTTGGTCCGCGTATGCTTCAGATAGTCAGATACTGGAAATCTCCCCGTACCCTTTCCCACAGGTCGGTAACGTGTCCCCCTTTCATAACGAGCCCCACCTCCCGTGGCGCCGCCGTTCCCTCCGGGTCCTGGCTGGGCCGCCATTGATTGTTTTTGACTTTCCCGTAGCTGTGATCTCCCGCGCATCCCGGCGCCAAGCGACTGGTTTCACCACTTGATGAGTTTTGCTTTGAGCGCTCCGGCGAAAGTTGGACAATTATTTTTAAATCCCCGGGCACTCAAAAGAGCAACCGGGAAGGAAGTCGCCAATTATGGGGCGTGATTTATTAAAATGTGAAAAAACACTGTATTTTTAATGTTGTGGGATATGTCATTAGGGCCAGAGAGGAAGTGTTGAGTGTGTGAGCTGAGCCGCTCATGTTGCCGCTTGAGGTCATTAGAAGTACCAGTGCTATGCTGCAGTTCATATCTTTTATCCCTTTTAACATTCAGAACATGACAATAAAGCATCGGTCACACAGTAGTACAAGTACGGCCTTTTTGTAAACGACACATTCTGTCATCGCATTATACAATATATAATGATACTATACCGTTTGATCAAATTAATAAACAAATTCCATAACTGCATATACTCCATTGTATGTATGCAAATAGATGCTCCAATTCTCTTTGATTTCTCCCGGAGGTTAATCATTCATTGAGAAAATCAAAAATGTGACGTAATTACAATTGTTTTTCGTTATTAATGGGTTTAAACTAGTCCCCAACGTTCTCAAATGGGAATAATTTGCTCTCACCAAACGCCCAAAATGAGGAATTAAACATTTTTTCTCTATTAGTCGCCATCTTGGGGTTGCTTTAATTGTCCATGCCGTTTGATTCCTCAAACACCTTTTTAAACCTGTATAATCCTGTATATACCTGTATACACCTGTATGAACCTGTATACATCTGTATAAACCTGTATGCACCTGTATACACCTGTGTACACCTGTATAAACCTGTATACACCTGTATCAACCTGTATAAACCTGTATACACCTGTATGAACCAGGTGCACAAAACATTTTGTTTTGGGCGCCGTCCACTCGTATTTTTAAGGTCTCAGTCAAAGTTGACTCTCGAGGACCAGTACAGGTAGAAGGCAGGAAGGAGGAACTTCCCGTTGCACTTCCTGCCAAGCGCTCTGCTCGTCCAGAGTCCTCGCGGCCCCGGTCCATTATCATCATGACCGGCGGTGATGAATTCCCCACGACGGCAGCGTCCTCGCAGCAGCCTCCGCTTGTAATGACATTCTGCTCTTGTTGGCAGTCGCTCGCCGTCAGATGGCTCGTTCCCAGCCGCCAGCCAGCGCGTGGCGCGTGCACGCCCGGCAGGGCCGCGTCCCTCTGTCAGGGTGCGGGGAACCAAAAGGATGGCGGCGGGGAGAAAGGACTTAATTTGAGCGAAGGACGCTGGATTCAGGTAAGTGCGCTCGCCGTCTGTGCGCTGCCATCACCGCACGGAGGAAATATGTTTATGAATTTTAAAAACATGATTGTGAATCATAGAAACCGTCCGTCCCATCCACGGCCTCAGGGTCTATGGACTGGCTCTGGTCGTATTTTCCGCTATATCTGTATAGAATAGATTTATTTAAATTGGCCTTGGATGATTCCAGGCATATCTTTCCCGATAGTCAAATATTGGTTGAGAAATCGACTAAATATAAATTGTGTCCATGATTCATGTTATAATGTGTGGTGTGAGAAATTCAGTCTTTTAGTCTTTAGATTGAATCGGGTTTGATTTGGGGGGGGTCTCTGAGGTTGGGAACCCCTGCACTAGATGACAACAACACATCGTGGTGAAGCCCAGTAACCGCGGTGACAGAACCACCGCTGGGAGGGGAGTTCAGGACCCTGGACAGCACCCCCTCCCCAACACGCTCCACAGGGACATAGTGAATGCACATGACACGCTATGACCTTGATAGACGGCAAGTAACGGATGAGATTTCACGTTGCATCACGTCTTTATGCCCCCAAATGACACGATCAAACTAGATTCCAATATATGACATCATCCGGCTCGTTCCAAAGAGCAGACAACGAGAAGAAGGAACCTGTGAGTTGTGCTTCATTCCAGCATCTTGAAAATCACAGAGGAGTATATGTTACCGTTGTCACTAAAGCAAACCAATAAAGGATGAGCATAAGGGTGGAAGTGCGCACTACAGTGGCTGAAGTAGTCCAAAATTCATCATCCTCGCTGCCTGTTTCTACCTGCCAAGACGCGTTTGGGCATTAAACGCCCGATGGGCTGGAGCGCTGCCACGGTAACTGGTGCAGAACACACACTCACCAGCACAGACAGCATCCGAGCAGCATTTGGCCGGTGTGAAGCTCCCAATACTGAATGTACAAACGAATTAGCATATTTAATAAACACCAAAAGTGATGGAGGGACAGATGAATGGATAGACGGATGGAGGGACGCTTCACAGAACACATACTGTGCAACGCCGTGTTTGGCCGTCGTCGTATGTACGACTAGCTGCTGGAACAGGCTGCTGGAGGGAAACCAGTTCAACTTTGTTTAAATAGTGAAACTGAACATGTTACCGTACTGTGAGTGTGTGTGTATTAGTTGTGTGAGGTTTTCCCTCCAGAGTGTATATATGGTAATGGAGTAATGGAGTCCGTCCACATCCACTAATCAACGAAAAATAAAGAAGTGGCAGAAATATCTGCTATTTCATCCGTTTTCAGATGTCATGTTTTTGTCGATTAAAATTTCCCACGAGCCTTTTATACCAAATAACCACCCGGAAATTCCGTGATGGGATGAATAAAACATCCACCCATCCATCCACCCATCCATCCACCCATCCACTGCCCCACCCATCCACCCACCCACCCATCCATCCATCCATCCATCAGTTGTCTCATCAATCAAGTTTTCTTTCCCCTATAATTTCCCATCGTATGAAACATCAACAAACAAACACAATACTGCCCATCGCTGCCCCGTAAAAAAAGAGCTGCAATGGCCACGATTGTGTTTTCCTAAAATGGGGGCATCCTGGTAGAGACAAGATGGCTGAAGGTGACTTAGAGCGGGGCTGGTCGGGGGCCGCGTGGGAGGGGGGGTCCTGGCACGGGACCACCGCCGACGTGCGCTGATGGTGAGCAGGTGGGAGACGTTATCCCACAGTCTGGAACTCTTGTGAATTATTTGCTGATAGATATAAACAGCTGTTATTCTTGGTAATGGAAAGCAATTAGAAACATCTGCAGACTTGGCTGTGAGCGATGGCTCAGAACCCCCCCCAACCCACCCCCACCCCCACCCTGCCCAAGGGGCTGCTGGGAAATAATTACATCATCAGGATGGAGGCCGGAGGACCGCTAGTGGTCTGTGAAGAGCAAGGAGAGAGCAGACGGGCACACACACACACACACACACACACACACACACACACACACACAGCTATACAGTACATTCACACAGTCACATATTCTCACATGTACATGCACACACAGTGATATACTGTATATACTGAATCCAAACCCTGCTCTCCATCCCTGCCGGTGGATCCCTCTTCAGCCCGTTTGGGCCGTTCAGGTCCTTGAAATGTGTCTGTAGTTCTATTGTGACTGGAGCTGGAAAACAGGGTTACGCAGAGAAACTGGACTCATATGCTCACACACACACACACACATGGACACACACACACGCACACACACATGGACACACACACACACACACACACAAACACATGCACGCACGCACACACATGGACACACACACACACTTACACACACACACGCACACACAACCACACGCACGCACACACACACATGGACACACACACACTTACACACACACACACATACATGCACGCACACACACACACACACAAGCACACACATACACGCACGTACACACAGACACACACACACACACACACACACACACACACACACACACACACACACACACACACACTCACTCAGACAGCAGAATGTTGTGTTTGCAGTGCTAATTAATTCTGCCACAGACACTTAAAGTAATCTCTCTCTCTGTCTCTGTCTCTCTCTCTCACTCTCTCACTTTCTCTCTTTGAGTTTGACTGTTGGACTCAGAAAGTGAAATCTCCCAAAAAAAACAAAAACAAAACAGAGCTTGGGATTTGGAGCCGGAATCTCACGACCCCAAGAACTAGGGACGTTGCCGGCGCGACACGTTCTGTCATCAGTTTATCATCAGTCTTTGTTCCTTCGGGGAAAATAATTTACCGGAGTTAAACTGGTTAACAGCGGCGACGCTGCCAGCCTGCGGCCCCGGAGAGGCGACTGCGTGATCACGCGGAAACACGTCTCTTTTGCTCACGTGAAATCTAACAAAAATATTTTATTCATCCCATGTAGAAAAAACAAAAAAAGCTTTTCCAACTTTGAATTTTTTCCGTTCGATAATGTTTTGACCCTTCTCCACGACTGCTTCGGCCAGTTCCACGGCGCTGAAGACTAAACCCAAGTAGGCGTGACCGTGTCACGGTGAAGCTGAAACCGTTTGGACAAGTTGCATCGGTGACGCCAGACGTAGCCGAGACCCCACCAGCACACGGGATGAACCGGGACTTTTCTGGAAACGGCAGAGAGACGGGGCCTGGTCCTGTCAGGAGACACGGACCGAACCACGGAGCTGCGGGGGGTGGAGCTGCGGGGGGGCGGAGCTGTGACTGGCGACGAGCTGGCGGCTTCACGGTGGCAAGGAAAGTTGAGCAGGTTTCACTTTATGCAAATGAGCAGTGTCGAGCGTCGTTCCACAGCCAATAGGAGGCAAGATGTTTGGACCACTATGTCCTTGGTCATGATTAGGCTATTTATTTAATGAAGAACATCCCTTTAACTATTGATAAAAAAAGGAACACGTCATCTTATGTTTCTCCACCAAGGACGGTTCTTTATTTTAAGGGATTGATGGAAAGATTATTTACGTAGTTTTTTCAAGAGGTTATATATTTATCTAAATAAGCTTTGTAACTGACTATTTTGTGGACACGACAAGAAGAAGATATTTATCTAAATAAACAGTTGTCAGCACACCATTTTTTTAAATACACATGGCACCATCTATCTATATAATGTGAATTAAAAACAGGAAGGGAGAGAAGTTTGAAATGTTTTGGAGCGCCCACAACAGCCAGTCCATTTTGAGCCAAAAAGCCCCCAAAAGCCAAGTGGACAGAAGCCTCGTCGCCGGCGCCGTGACCCCAGCATTAGAGGGAGCCACAATACTTTTGAAGGGTTATGAGTATTTATGGTTCATCACTTACCATCGACTTTCAAATGTACATACACCCCGTGAGCACACAGACCAAACAAAAGATTGGATGTTATTATTATTATTATTATTATTATTATTATTATTAGTAGTAGTAGTAATAGTAGTAGTAGTAGTAGAAGTAGTAGTATTTTTTTAATAATAAAATTAATACAATGTTATTATTATTATTATTAATAATAATAATAATAATAATAATAATAATAATAATAATAATAATAATAACAATGAGAAGAAGAAGAAGAAGAAGAAGAAGAAGAAGAAGAAGAAGAAGAAGGTTAACCCTTCTATCATTACTGCTCTTTTGTTTTGTATGTATGATATGTGTTTTTTATGTTATTATGTTATTGTATCTTATATAGGTGTCCAGGCCATTTCTTCCTTGCTTTCCTTTAATGATGCAATTTAAAAAAAGTATGAATTAGTATGTTGCGCTGATTCATATGAGGGAATTCACTGCACTTTCCCAAGGGTGAAAATATCTATTCAAAATAAAAAAGCGTGAAAACAATTTGAAAGAAGCGTAAAAACAAACACACACTCCCTGCGTTCACCTTTCGCTCGCACCGTTTCCTCCCGCGTCCTCGGTCACGGCGCGGTGTGAGTCCTGCTAATCAGGTTGTGCACGGCACCGCTGACCTTCTGGCCTGATCCGAACCCCCCCGCGACCCCGCCCGGCCCGGCCCACGCAGCCCGGCCGCCGGGCGGAACCCCGACCGCGTGCTGATGGTGAATTTCCTCAGACTGCGACCCGTCCATACATCAGTGTGCAGGCCCCTACTGAGCGTGCTCATCAGCTGTAAATACCAGCAGTCTGCCGCCACGCCGCGGAACGACACGCTGCTTAACGGGGCGGAGATTTGGGGGGTAGCGGGGGTTCTAGGGGGTAAGTATCAGATCGTCCTGTCACTAGAAGGTTACAGACTCAAGTGGTCGACAGATAAAACAGCCAAACGCTCTTTTGGAGCAGCCAGGGTTTTAACTGATACAAGTAGACAAAATCCCCTTAGAGGGTTTCTCCTTCATTTGGGCAGATTTCACAGGAGCTAGGCTAGCTGATCCCCTCTGCAGCCATCCATTGTGCTAACACAGTTAGCATGCAGCCCGTCGCTATCGAAGGACTGGGCACGTAGGGATGGAACTGGTACCGACCCTCCTTTCTGTATGTGGGTGAGAGGAGTTGGGGCTCTGACGTTTAAAGATAACCTGCTGGATTCACTACAAACCGCAGATTGAGAAACCAACATTATTATGTAGGATTTTCCTCACAAATTGGATACAAGGACAGGAAAAGGGAGGGAAACGTGTGTCCAGCGTTTACTTGTTCTTCCACATCTGGACAGATCACTGCAGATAAATGCGGTGCGTGCACTGAACATGTCCACAAGGGAATTTGTGGAACCCACTGACGCAGCAACGCACGCTACTAATCACTTCTAATACAGATACTCTTTGTAGGAGATGTCCAGTCTTCCATGTCTATCGCTTCTGCTTAAGATCTCCCAAAAACAACACAGCAGAAAAAAGAATGAGGAGCAAAAAAACAAACAAAGCCGTCAAACAAAACAAGCCCGTTCCCATCGCCCTGCGTCTCCCTTCGCAGACAGGCAGCACAAACAGCTCGAACACCAAACATTATGTTTGTGCCTGGGTTTTGGGACGCGGCGCTAATCCCCCGGGCAACAAGCAGAGAATCCCCGTCAGGACGGATGGAGCCGCGGGACGTGAGGCGCGGCCGATGCGGCGGGGTCCGGAGATGCCGCCTGGCGTACCTGTCATGGAAAGCTGCAAGCGCGGGTCAAAAATGAGGTGGCTGGTGTCACATGGCCTCGCCGCCGGAGCCTGTGATGAATGCGACCACGTTCCCAGCTCTGCCAACGTCAGCGCTTTGCTGTTCCGACACTGTGTGTGTCTGTGTGTGTGTCTGTGTGTCTGTGTGTGTGTCTGTGTGTGTGTGTGTGTGTGTGTGTGTGTCCGTGTGTGTGTGCGTGTGTGTGATTGTGTTTTCACTGTGTGGATGTTGTGCTCGTGGGTTGTGGGGCTTGTTCTTCTGAGGCCTCAGTAATGAAACGCATGGTGTCTGGAAACCTGAGAAGGGCTCAACCACGTCGACTACTGTGCTTATTGACGATGTAAAAACATCACCAGACCCATTCACAAATGTGTATTAGTCTGGAATCACTCCCTAATTTTTTGATTTCCAAGGGGGCTTATCATTGGACGATGACCAAAATGTCTCCAGGCACAAATGGATAGACCTACAACCAATCAGAGCAAGGAAACATGTGACGTAGCGCTGAGTGAATGAGTTGATAAATTCAACTTTTACTAAATGTTGTATGTGTACGACAAACGCGTCTTTCTAATCAACAAAAGTTTTTGGAGAAAACAAACCGTCCAGTGGGTTTAATACTGACATGAAAGCCAATTCAACAGACCGCTCTACGTCAGCGGCAGCCATCTTGGGAAGGTGCGTCAACGGCTCTCCTCCGCATCGTCATGGTGTTGAACCCGCCCCATTTTAGGTAAACAGTTGTGATTGGCTCGGCCAGAAAAATGGTGGCGTGAAAATGTGTTTGAATGGGAGGGCGGCCAAACCAATCAGCCAGAGGAATGAATCATCTGGCAGGTTGGTCTGGTTCCCAGGATAGTAAAAACCATCCCAGCTCACTCTTTTGGCTTTTTGTCCGATTTGTTACCGCAGCGGACCAGCCAGACTGGAGTTGTGCAGACGGTGTGATGTAGTTTTACCGTCACAGCAGACAGACCCCTGAGGCCCCGTCACTGCAGACAGACCCCTGAGGCCCCGTCACTGCAGACAGACCCCTGAGGCCCCGTCACTGCAGACAGACCCCTGAGGCCCCGTCACAGCAGCGTACGTGACCGGGAGAGTTCGGCTGAATTCAATTCATCTCCGTCATGACGCCGCTTAAAAAAATATGTTACAGCAGTTGAGATCACGTTGTCAGGGTTACATGAGAAGACATTCAGACAGGGAGGGAGACAGGATGGAGGATGTAGAGAGAGAGAGAGAGAGAGAGAGAGAGACAGGGAGGTTCTATAGGATGGAGGACGTAGAGGGAGAGACAGTGAGGTTCTCGAGGATGGAAGAGCTAGAGAGAGAAAGAGAGAGACAGGGAGGTTTTACAGGATGGAGGACATAGAGAGAGAGACAGGACTCTGGTTCAGTGTAATTGTACCATTGTTGTTATGTCTGGAATTATAATAATAAGGGGATGGTAGCTCAGGAGGTAGAGCTGGTGGTCTAGTGATCTAAAGGTTGCTGGTTGGATCCCAGGCTCCTCCTGCTAGCATGCTGTAGTGTCCTTGAGCAAGACACTTAACCCCTCATTGCTCCTGATGGCTGCGTCCGTCGCTGTTTGAATAATTGTAAGTGGCTTTGGATAAAAGCGTCTGATCAATGTAATGTAATAATAATAATAATAATAACAACAATAATAAAAATAAAATTAATTAATTAATAATAATAATAATAATAATAATAGCAATAAAATACAATACAAACAGCGATTGTAAAAAGTCCAGTTTCCACGGCAGCTTCAGTCCTTGGTGCTTGAATATCACCTTGGGCCTGAAATGTTTCGCCCTGGGCCTTGACCCCACAACCCCCCAAACCGCGCCCTAGAGACTGGATGTGATGCGGTCCCGCCCAGGTGGGGCTGCATGCTTATAATGACCATAACACCATCAGAACAGAGCATTAAAACGTGATCCATCCTCCATACGCTACGTCACATCCATAAAGGAGCAATAAACCTTCAAAACAAAAATAAATTAACCTTTATTCATTTCTATTTTATAAGTGACCTGTTAACTGTAGCATAGGGATGGGAATCGTTTAAAAAATGATACCAGTATCAGTACCCTTCAAGTGATACCAATACCAATAGACTACTACATTCAATACCTTTATTCTTCTACTACACCCATCATGGGAAGGGAGATATCAGTTGTGTAAAATGCCACCACTTCACCCCATCCAAATTATTTTTTACACCAATAACTTTTGAAAGTGTTCAAATGATTGAATATTCATTCAATAACTGTACAAAACTGTGCAACAACGTTTTTGGGCGGTGTCATTTTAAACAAACAGCCGGTAAAGTAGGGACAGTTCCAGCGTGGAAAACCTCCTTCACTGTTCACACAAACACTGACCGTTGTTTTAAGACGGACTTTGTGAACCTGTCCTTGAAGAGACTGTTGTAGCTGCTGCGGCCGTGAGCCAATCAGACGTCGCATGACATCCAAGAACGCTGGCTGTGATTGGCTGCGAGAAAAACCTTACAAATATTTATTTTTTCTTTCTTGCCCTGGGTACAAAAAGGATGGAATGCAGGTGGCGTTTGACTGGAGACGTTTCCATACCTCCTGATATTTGGGTTATTTCGGTCAACACCTTAAAGGTATTGCGTACCAACACCCACGTCACACGACTTGAGACCGACACATGGTTGCAGGAAACCAGGGTCTGGAAGTATTTATAGAGCGCTGACCCGGTCCAAGTCAGGTGGATGATCAGATGGACCCGGCCAATGCTTTTGTTTGAGATTGACCCACTGTTCCATCGGCAGAGTCGGTGAAAAGCAATAATAATAATGATGGGGAATACACAGTGCAGCGGATGAAACGCAACGACAGTACTTCCCCTCCCAGATGGTCCCTTCAACCTTTTAATAATGAAATCTGCTTTTGTGTTATTTAAAATATTACAATAACCTTTCTGCTAATCCCCCCGACCTACAAGCCCGTACACCTGGAAATCTGCCCCAAAAACAACGAAATAAATAAAACGCAAATCCCTTCGGCTCCTGATAACATATTAGGATTATATCTCAGATATGGTCCTTTTATAAATACTTTCGACAAGCATATCTTTTTAATTTTACCCCCCCCTGAATATGTGGGATTACAGGGAGGGGCGGGGTTGTGCACGGCTGGTGTACCTTCCGGATACAGGACATGTAAACATCTGCACAACAATTCATCAGAGAGAATTATGCATTGGGGGGTTGGGACTCCACGCTGTGTGGATTTCAATATCCCCACATCCCTGATGGCTGCGGGTAGATAATAAATAATGGAAGTAGAATTAATTGGGTTTCGCACAAGAGTGTGCTGAATATGTTGTTGTGCTATTGATCTGCAGTGCGATGGCTGCTGCACTGGACGGTTCCGATTTGCCACAAAAACACACAGAGGTTTATTCAGGTGGATCGGATGGATTTACGATGCTGTGGTTGAGGTTTGCCAGCTTTCGCTTACAAAAATGAAAAGATCAGAGGGTGTGGTTTGTGGGGGAGACCCGAGCAAGACTCGCTGGGCTGATTGTGAAAACCAGATTAAAGTCAAATCAATCCCATTACACGGATGCGTGGGATTTCTTCAGCATTCATATCCCCGAATACCTAACAAATATTGGTCTTTTATCTTCCTCTTTTACTACAATTCTTATGTCGTATGTGTGGTGTGGGTTAAGCAGCCACACCTGTCTTGGGTCTAGGTAACTGGGCCTGGGATCAGACGTGGCTGCTTAAACCACAGCTCAGCGTGAAACCAAAAAGAAAAACAAACTGGGTGAGAATGACACTGACAAATAAACCCGACACCTCCATTCAATATGGAGGAGCTCCGCTAACCCATCAGCTGGATGACATATCAAGTCACACAGAGAAGCAGAACTTCACCCGACACTGCAAGAACACATGTTTGGGCTCGGAGGGACGCACGGACAGTGCAGCGTGGACATCCCACAGTGCATCTGGAGGCGTGGCGACACGCAGATGTAAACAACATGTGGACGCGCATTCAACCGGGGCTGGAGAACTCTTTGCCTTGAGGTGACCTCGTTCCAGCACGTTAGCCCGTCCAGCAGTCACCTGGATCGCCTGGATGACCTGGAAGGACTCAAAGAAGATTCCACCTTGGGTCCATGTCATTGGATGAAATGATTTATAAAATTGCTCGACTACGGACGGTGCTGACCTCGCCTCCGACCGTCTGCACTCGGTGGAAAGACTCCAGACTCCCGCTCTTCTGCTTCTGTTATTTCTTTCTTGCCTGAGCTTGTGTCGGTCGGCCCCAAATGGAGAGTTGATGTTTTTTTGGGGTTTAATGTCGCAGTGGAAGTCCCCGCTCTTCAGGAAGGTCTCTGTTCTCCACAATGTCATACTTTGGACGGATGCATCTGCTTTGGTCCGTTATTTTGTTGACCTAATAACTAAAACATTACAACTACAGCTGGGGCAGTGGGTTAGAATAAAGAATATGTCTCTCTATGTACATACAGGTACTCCTTACTTAGGACCGGCTCTTTGACCAGTCTGTATTGTAGACTGTGTACAATACCAAGCATCTCATCACCCTTCATATACTATGTACTCTATATATACTATATACACTATATATACTATATATACTATACAGTATATGCTATAGACACTATATACACTATATATACTCTAGACACTATATATACTATATATACTATATACACTTTATATACTATATACACTACATAAACTATATATACATTATATACTATTTACACTATATGCACTATCTATACTTTATACAATTTATACACTATATACACTAAATACACTGTATATACTATATACACTATATACACTATATGTACTATATATATGATATATACTATATATACTATGTACACTGTATACATCTCATCTCTTCACTGTTGTCAGTCTCGTTCCTGCAGTCTGTCAGTATTCACCACACTAGCATTTGCAATGGCTCCGCCCCCTTACTGCGGAATAACAAGGGTCCTCGCTGATCGACCTGGTCCTTGGAACGGAACTCGGTTGTTTTGTGATGAGTACTCGTTAATATACATATATATATATGTATATATTTATATATATATATAACCTGCACTATAAAGCAAAGAGACACTTTGATACCACCTTGGAATATGAATGTCTAGACTGTTGTCATTCAGTACTACCCTACCCTTATTAAAACTGCTATTATGGATGTACTAATATTATTGTATGCATTCTGTTTTGTTGTCAATACTGTAATGACACTTTTCCTGCTACTATTGACTTACACTTCTTGTATTAGTGATGCTGCAGTAGTGTAACTGGTACTTACTGTAGACTAACTGGTTCTTGCTCATACTGGGCTCACTAGTTCACTGTGTACATCGATAGATAGTGTACATACAGTCTGTGTTATTTCTGATCTCATTTCAGTTTGTGTCTCTTACTCGACTTGCACTGTCCTTTGATGCTGAAACACCTGAATTTCCCTCGGGGGATTAATAAAGTTTCATCTTATCCCATTGCATCTTATGATGGAAAGACTGACTTCCATACTGGTCCCATACTGCACTGATCTCTGTCTAGCTTTAAAAAAATAAAAATAAATAAAATCACATGATGTATTTAGTCTTACTGGGCAAACCTTTGGTTTGGTATTTAATGTCAAAGAACACTCAGTACTATCAGCCAACAGGGTCGTACTGGGTTGCCATGCGCACCCC
This sequence comes from Zeus faber, assembly GCF_960531495.2. Taxonomy (NCBI): domain Eukaryota; kingdom Metazoa; phylum Chordata; class Actinopteri; order Zeiformes; family Zeidae; genus Zeus; species Zeus faber. The sequence continues at coordinate 2,873,998 of NC_137203.1, forward strand.
TGCGTGCAGCATCGTTCCAGTCCCTGAATAAAAAGGTGTGACAAATCAATAAATGATGCATGTTGCCATTATGCATGTTTGACCACAAGGCGAACGTTTTCTAGGCCAAGCGGAGCTTCTCAAGCTCCTGTGTCTCTGGGGGGCCCGCCCCCCCGGTCCTCCCCTCCCTCACCCCCACCCCATCTGGGACCTTTACCTTGCGTGAGGGCGAGTACCCGCACGCCGCTCTGATTTAGCTCGTCCCCGACAGATGGTCCTCTCTCTCTGCTAGACACACACGCGGCACCGTGTTCGCAGGGGGGAACCCCCCGCAGTGCACGCGTCGTGCACGGGCCCAGACGCACGAGCCGGCGGTGCACGAGCGGTGACTGTTTGAGCCGACGTGGACACGCCGCAAACTGCAGTTCACTAATGGCCACGAGGGGGTGCTCCGGGAAACCCTCACTGGGTGGAAGTCAATGGAAAAAGAACCAACCTCTCAGAAGAAACACAGTCAATACAATTCAGAATAGACTTTAGATTGTCTTGGTTCACCGGAGCTGGTTTAAGAACACTCCTGACATCAGTGTTTCCATGGTAACGCCATTGTAATATGGAGCTGAGCTGATCAGAGGCAGTACTAAAGTAATTCATAACCCAAATTTCAATTACAATTACAGTCCATCAAGTTGGGACCTTGAAGCCACGACATCTTCAGGACCTTTTCAAAGTTGCACCTTCCCAGAGGTTCGACTGACGACCGATCAAACCGAACGGCCTGAGCCTTTTGACGACAGCATCATGGCCGTGGCATGGGGTTGGTCCGGTGGTTCCACGCTCTCTACCTCGCCGCACCGAGACGCCACCCAGATCTAAAAGCCCTGGCTCCGCCCCGCCCAGACGGGGGTGAGTGTGGACCCATTGGAGTCGTCAGGAAACAACGGATCTGGTTCCTCGCTCTGTGGTGTCATCGCTATGTCTGGGCCCCGGACGACGCCTCCCAGACGTGGAAGCACCGCGACACGGAGGGAAGCAGGAGGTGGAAACACTTTACACAAAAAACATTATGGTTGAACTGAAGCAGAGCACATGAAACAATAATAATAATAATAATAATTATTATTATTATTATTATAAATAATAATAATAATAATAATAATAATATCTTTATTTATATAGCACCTTTCATTACACATTCTATCAGGAAGGTTTCACAAAATAAATTCAAATTGATTTTTGTTTGTATTTGAATCCACTAAAATTGAGAATACACAATGCAACACACGCAAAAAAAACATTGACACACACATAGACAGATGCACACACACACACTGACATACACAAACACGCACAGACACACGCACGCACGCACGCACACACACACACACACACACACACACACACACACACACGTGCACACACGTGCACACGTGCACACACGTGCACACACGCACACACACACACACACACACACACACACGCACAGTCCTCGCCCGGGGCCGTGCAGAAACCCAGCTGCCCCCCCTCCAGTTCACATAGAATCACAGTGTAAACAAACAGCGACGCCCGATTCGTTGTGATGAGGAAGAGCTGTTTTCTCCTGCAGCTTAATGCGGAAATATGCCCCACAACCCCCGTGACCGCACGCCGCGCCCGGAAAGCACCGCCGGGAACGGCATATAGGAAAACAAAACGCCTTATGGCGAGTGTTGGTCTGCTCCTCGCTGATTTAATTAAAGGAGGCCGTCTGCGCTGGGGGTGCGCTACAGAGGAACGTTAATGATGGAATTAATGATGGCTACCGTTTCCGCCGTGTCCCTGAGCTGAATTGGGTGGCCGGGCTGAACTAGTGGGTACGGACGCACACTTCACATTTCATATCCGCCGCGTCCAAGTGAGCAGCCGCCGACCTCTTTTGTTTTCACTGTTAATTAACGTCCCCGCCGCGCTAACGCGACGTTGGGCCGCGGCGAGTCAGAGCGCGGCAGCGGCTTTAAAACGCTGAGTATGAATCACTTGTGTCAAGCGCGCGGCGAGCGGGGGGCGAGGCTTCGCCGGGGTTCAGGCCTCTGCTTTATTGGGGTTTTTTTTAATTTTTTTTTATTTTATTATTTCTTCGGTGGAGATTTGGGGCGTTTGGATGGGGCTCAACCGGCACACTGCGGCGCTGGAACTGACTTCATGGGAAGAGCTCTTGCCCTGCATCCTAATGACGGAAATGTGGCATATAAATACAGTTGGCTGATTTATTGATAAATGGTCAAAAATAAAGTGTTGTGGAATAAATGAAAACAACACAAGCATAATGAATGAAAATATGAATCCATTTAATAGAGAAGACCCGAGAGAAACGTTTGAATTTTACATATAAATAAAATGCAAAATAAAATAAAAAATGTAATTAAGTCACTTGTTACAGACACTAAAACCGCCATAAATCTGAGATTAAAACTCATGCGGAGGAATGAGACACTATAACTTGAAGTGTCTGTTATTTATTATTGAGTAATAAATCAAAGTCAAAGTGTTTTATTGATCAGATGCACGGTACAACACAGGGTCATTCTGAACCACGACTACGCAGGAGGCATTGAATTATTTTTAGGTTTTCAATCGTTGAAGCACCGGCCCCTTTGCCCCTTGAGGTCCATGGGGCCCTTTTTATCAGGGTGCTCTATGGAAAGCTGGATTATGTATGGACGGTCGGAGGGGGCGGGGCTGGTTGTTTTTTTTGTTTTTTTTAATCCGAATATCAGTTGTCAACTTTGGATAAAATATAATTATATCAAATATAATAACGGCCATATTTACTGTAAGCGGCTGCCACTGTGTGATTTTAATGGGGAAAAACACGACAAGAACCCCTTTCCCGACATTCCTAAAAACAAATGAATTCTGAGCGAGATATGAATATTCATGAGGTACGCCTTCTGAACGCGTCCTCATTGGTCAGGTCCAATCTGGTCCTTATTGATGGAACTGATGTAGGAAGCTCACGTCACCGGTCAAGTCGGGGTTTCCGCGGGTCCATAAAATGTCTTAAAAATCGATTGGAAGATGAAAGTTCAACGACGCAAACAACTTGCCTTTTTCACGTCAATTTGGGTGACTTGTGTGAAGGGCTCCCCGGTTGAAAGCGCGCCAAAGCAGGAAGTGATGCTGCGTTCACCGGACCTCAGAAAATTGTAATTTATGTCGGAAGTGATGCTGCCTTCAAGGGAACTGTAAGTTCTGTCCGTTTTCCTTCATATCCTTCGCACTTTTTGTTGCCGGAATGAACTTGAAATATGTCTACAATTGCAGTCATTGTGGTCTTCAAAAGGTCTTGAAAAATATTCGATTTAACTTGTTGAAACCAGCAGAAATGATTATGCTGGAAATGGCCTTTTGCCCCGCACCCGTCTCTGCACGGGCTGACGCCCCAAAGGGGTTTCGATTTGCTCATTTATCTGCAAATAACAGGAATTAAATGTTCCAAATGTCATACGATGCCGACAAATTCCACTGACGGGACCAAAGGCCGCGTGACGTCCGCTCAATGTGAGGACGTTTTTCCTTTTTTATGGATTGTTGCAAAGTCCAGTTTCGAATTACCACTAAATCTGAGAAGTTGAGTAAATGAGTTTTCCGCCTTGGACTTCCCAAAGTGTTGACAGATAAAGTGCTAGGGGAGTTCACGCCAGCAGGTTGGTTTTTTGTTCAACCTTTAGGGATGTTATAATGAAACTTCCAGGGTGTTTATTCAGAAACTTAAATGACTCGCAGGCCGTAAATCAGGCCGAGAGCCAGGGCACACTCAAGGGAACTGGGTAATAAATCGCCCAAAGAAAAGCTACGGTGGCCTCACCTCAAACTTTAATCACCGCGCGGACGATGGAGTTTCAGAGATTTTAAGGTGTGGACCTTCGCGCCTCTCCGCCATCAATCACGACGGGGCGTTTTTAATTTCCAGACTTTAGATCTCTCCGATGCTCAGGACGTTAAGGGTCAAGCTAGTTTTTGGCATTAGCGCGACACTTACTGAACCATCTGTTTCACATGCACGACACCGTCGCTGCGTCGTGATGAGGCCCGGGCGTGGCCCGCTCCACGCTGTGTGCAAAACAGATTCAATCCAAACCCTGAAACACTTAGTGAACGTGTCCATGTCCATTTCATTCCAGGGTTTATTATCAGATATACGTCGCATGCAGGGCCGGCCCAAGCCTTCACGGGGCCCGAAGCAGAATCTGATTCGGGGACAGTGGGGTCAACGGGGGTTACGGTTCCATGCGTGACGCGGCGCAGATCACGCCCGATTTTTTTTTTCTCCTTTAATTAGGAAACAGGAAGATAAACACATGATCTAAAATAAAAACTTATTTTTTTTGGTATTGATTGTAGAAATTGGGGAACGAGGACATGCAGCGGAGCGGAGATTTACCGGTGCGGCGCATATTGGGGCCGCTGATTGTGGGGCCCCCCTTCGTTGTTGGGGGCCCTCTGGTGGCCACGGGGACGTTAAGCAGGCGCTTGGTCCGCTTCCGCTTCTGCCTCGGGCGGCGCTGGTTGCGCCAAGTGACAAAAGCTCTGACTCCAGATGATCCTGCTTCTAGCAGACGCCCTCGCCCCAAAAAAAGAAAAGCAGAAAACACCAGAAAGCCCCCGCGTCACTCCTGGACGGCAGGCGCTGAATTTACACACAGATCAGCAAAGTGTGACGTCAAGTGAAACAAAGGGTTTTAAAACAAACTGTCGGATTAAGTATTTTAACATAAACGTGGGAAAATTGTGCATCAATATTTGTTTGCGTTGATGGAATAATTAAACTAAACTGTTTTAAATGACACATCACTGGACTGTCTCCATATCAGACTTTTTCTGTGCACCCACAAGATAAGATGGAGACAAAGACCTCCCTCTCCATCCCATGGGCGGTGGTACGGAGGTTTTTTGGTGTGGGGGGCGGAGGGTGTGGGGGGCGGGGGATTAAACCTCTAACCAACTGACCCATAAGTAAAGTGATGTTTGAGCCGATAATCCACGGGTCTGGTGGTAACTGAGACGCGCTTTAGCGGATTTGAGCGGCCGGCGAGACAAAAAGGAAGGATCGTTTTAACAGGGTCCCATGCTGAGCAGGTGGGGAGGGCGGCGGGGGCGGGGCTGGGGGTGATACGAGGAGAGAGGAGGGGGAGGAGGAGGAGGCGGAGCACAGGGGGGAACGTCACTAATTGTAATTGTGTCTCCCAAGGACACTCCCGTGGGTCGGCCCTGTTTTAAGATGCACCTCCGTGTTTCTCTGCTTTGACTTTTCCTTCTTTTACATCAGAGTCATGAGGCATTTTCAGCTGAACTATGAGGGTGAAGCATGCGATGGCCGTGCTGTGGAATCTCATAATAAATAATAAATACAGTTGTTCCCGTGCAGAGCACTGAGCGCTACCAACGCCCCCACACCGCGCAGGACCCGACTCCACCCTCTCTCAGTGGGTTAGGGTTAGGCGTGACGGCGTCGTCCTCATCTAAAGCTTCCTGATAAATCATTATCTACATGTCATGCGTACGTAGAACATGTTGTACTAAAAGACATTTTGATTCAAGATTCAAGATCAAAAGTTTTATTTGTCACATACATATACATACTTTCATACATGTACATACTTTCATACATATACATACTTTCATACATGTACATACTTTCATACATATACATACTTTCATACATGTACATACTTTCATACATATACATACTTTCATACATGTACATACTTTCATACATATACATACTTTCATACATGTACATACTTTCATACATGTACATACTTTCATACATATACATACTTTCATACATGTACATACTTTCATACATATAAGCAGTGAAATGTCTTTCGCAGGGGGAACGCACAGTAGTTACTAAACCGAACATAATATCTGACCTAATTCCTACCTAGCAACTAACTGAAACTAACTGATTCCTAAAACACAAAGCAGTTAGTGAATAGAATAATATAAATGAAATAAAATAAAAATAAAATAAAACTCAAAAAGTGAATTTACTCACTTTATTCACATGCACTAAAGGTTTCTTTCAATTTAAACGGGCCTCAAAAACATGCGCCAACCAAGGATCCACCAAAATAATCAGGTTAGAACGAAAGTGAACCTGGAAGCCTGATTGGTGGATTTTAGGAACACAAAGAAGTGGTGATTGGCCAGGTCACCGTCTCCAGCACCCCTCCCCCTCCTCCTCCTCCTCCTCCTCTTCCTCCTCCTCCCCCTCCTTCCCCTCCTCCTCCTCCTCCTCCTCCTGACATCATCGCTGGCATCAAGCTGCTTGCTTTCAGGATCCAGGTCCTTGTGTGTATGGGTTGGAGGACGCGCTTCGAACACCATCCACGTGTTACAGCAACTTCTCGCCGCCCGTGTGACGTGTGAGGCGTCCATCTGCTGCGACGATGATCGCACCGACACCCCCGCCTTCCAGACTTCACGCCGCGCCTCCGACATGTGAACCACATTTTAGATATAACAAAGAAGTCAATTTGGGTGTGAAGTGTTTCCGCGGCACCACGGTGGCGTGCAGGGTGGGAGCTCCGGGACGGCAGGGGCCGCCAGTGACGCACACACATATACAACCTCCTTAAAATGTGCACAGCGCTCATGTTCGTGCATGTTTACATAGTGAGACATGTAGGAGCTTATTGTTTATAAATGTACTGTAAACATCAATAACTGGTAATAAGTCACCATGGAGGTTTTACTGCATGTATGAAGTTACAGCTGGAGTTTGCCGCACCCACTCAAGTAGAATAGCAAAGAAAATTGTCAACATACGAATTAATTCTGATCATTTACGATCTGATATATATTCCAATCCATTTCTATTAGTTTCTTGAATCACTGTTAAGACATTTCACCCATCTCAACTACTTATTGTACCTGTAATTGTATTACAATATACATTATTCATTATTGTTATTATATTTTCAATGCACATTTCTAGACATAGCAATGCTCTATATTGTACTACTATAATATATTGTTCTTAATATAGAATATTCTGCATCCGCTGCTGCAGAATCTGTCTCCAGATTGAAAAACAAAACATTACTTGGGTTATTTTATTGTTAAACTGGCTCTCGCTCACACACAGTGGCCGAAACTGCCGTCATAACATGGTCCTTTGTCCACTTGAATAGTTTGTATTCTCTTCCAAACTTCATCATGCTTTGGACCTTCTGGGTTCTCCCAAAATGGAGCATATTGAAGCACGCATGTGCACGTGCACGTGCACATGCGTGTATGTGTGTGTGTGTGTGTGTGTATGTGTGTGTGTGTGTGTGTGTGTGTGTGTGTGTGTGCGTGCGTGCGTGCGAATGTGCGTGCACGTGCATGTGCACATGCGTGTGCGTGTGCGTATGTGTGTGTGTGTGTGTGTGTGTGTGTGTGTGTGTGTGTGTGTCATTGTAAAGTGCCGGCGTCTCAGGCTAAGCTCGCATGGAGACACACTGCAAAAGGGATCAAGAAGACATTTCCATTTGTGGAAGGAGGGAGGAGTGACAGCTGTTCGTTGGCCTGTGATATGGCAAAAAAAAAAGGAAACCCCAGAATAAACAAGTAAACACACGGGCGGAGGGGAGGATGGAGGCTCCTGAAGGGCCCCCGGCTTTCCAGGAAAAGCTGATTAGGTGAAAGTGGGGGTTCATCAGGGCAAATTGATGTCTGCGTTACTCACGCCTGAACAAGATCTAGAAACTGATCACCAGGCGCATAATGTGATGAGGTGCATGTCATGGTATCTAAGAGGAGCTGTCTGCGGGGCCATATGGGGCTTTCTGGTCGGATGAGCAGCATTAAGTACAATGGATGCTTATGATATGAGGTACTGCGTTGAGCAGTGGAAGGTGTCGCCGCTCTAATCCGGCAGGGGCTCGGACGTTAATGCCTCCGACAAGCTGCTCCCCGGCGCCGGGAAGGGAAACATGGTTTCACGAGGGACCAGTGTCTCTGAACCCAACGTCCACCCGTGACCAACGCTTTTCGTTGTGGTTCGCCGTGGGCAGATCGTTCGGAGTTCCCGCAAAGTGACCACAGGAGCCTCTGGTAAAAGTGACCGACTCCAGGGAATGAAGAGGTTTGTTGCCGGGTCATTTGTAAGGCAGGAAAATGACATGCTCAGCACAGACACACACACACACACACACACACACACACAAGCGTGATATTAACTGTATATATTATATAAATATATATATATGTATGAAGCTGCTCTCTGCTTTATGTCGGCCTCAGACTGCAGGAGCGGCACATTTCATTTGGGGCTGTAATGACATAAACATCAATCTGTCTCAGCTGCTGCTTAGATGACTATGTAACCTTTAGTGCACAGTTAAGGGAAGATGTATAATTCCTACATAAAGACAGAAGCCGGGGTAATAAAAGAGTCTAGCCAATGCACTCTTACTTTACTGGACTTGCGCTCTTTTTTATGCCCAGTCAAACAGGCGTGACCCCCCCCCCCCACCACGAGTCACTTTGTGAAAGACTCGCTGAGATTCGCTGCCTTTAAAAAACACATTAAATATATTCAGTGATTTCGTTTTTTTTGTTGTTTTTTTACCGATTTTAAAAATTGCCGGGAAAAACAACAGATTGAGAGTCGTAAAAGGTGGTGTAAAGCCTTTATGATCCACTGACATTCCCCACATAATGGAAATGTTTTACAATGCCTCCCATTTATGGACCTCCATCAGCTATAAATTATATTATGCAAGAAACATCATCATCACCGGCGGTGGCATTAACTACCTTATATTAAACAGGTTCCCCGAAACGGAGGGAAGAATTGACCCACTATATGTATCGCCTGGAACAAAATCCAATCTGCCACCATGTTTAATGCCACAGCTTTTTTATTATCTCGCCAGCATATGCTGGAGCGGCTACAGACGATGATGAAGCTCGCCGCTCGTCCAAGTGATCACCAGCCTTTTTTTTCCAGCCTTTTAATAACACGATCTGGCAAATGGTCGGTGACCTTTGTCAAGGGCTTGTTGGAAACGCGGGGCAACTACTCGCCTGCGGCGCCTGTGAATATGCAAAGCTCCATCTTTTTTTATTTTCGTTGCAAGGTTTCAACATTAAAATATGAAATTGTTTGGAAACCTCGTGCCTCGCAGGGCCATCATGGACGCCAGCTGCTCAGAGCTGAGGTCGGCAAGAAAGTCTGATGGCGCTTCCTTAGTCCAGCATATGCCACGCTGCGTTTCTTTTTTTTAGGGAGGAGGGGTGTGCACGTTTGGACGGTGGTCCAAGCCGCGGCTCGCGTCGCTGGTCGGAGGGAACGCCGGGCACGGGCGGCTTCTGCAGCCTCCCCGAGCCACGCCCTCCTCAAGCCACACGGCGCACGAGCCCTGAACACACTGTCCTGAATGGCACAGGCTCTTACTATTTTGGGCCAAACAGTCAAATAAATTTGCAGAAGGGTTAAAGATACAAAGACAACAGAGACAGAGAGAACAGAGAGAACATCAACGGAGAGATGAGGAAGACGCTGCAAGGGCGGGGCCGGCGGCGCTGGCTGTACTGACAGACACATTTCCCACGGCTCCGTGTCACACGGGATCATGGCACGTGGTAATGGGGGGAAGGGTAGGGGGGGGTCAGGCATCTGTTGGTGACCAGGACCCAGGATCCCCGGACCCAGGACACCCGGACCTGGGTCCGGGGGACCTGTTTTGACCTTCTCCCAAGAGCTGAGATGATTCACGTGAGGCAGTGCATTAATAACTGAGTCCACCAGTATTTACAAAGTGATACTCGAAGGAAGAGATTTCTGAAAGAGTTTTGAAACTTCCACACCTGGAAAAAATGTCTTGCGGCAACTGTTATTTGGGAACAAATGACGACGTTGGAGAGCATGCTGAAATCCACAGCAACTGAGGAGGCGGCCGGGGGGTTGGACCTCATGCAGACCCTCAGCCTCAGGGGTGTTAGTTGGATGGGGAAATCATGAAGCACTAGAAGGAATCTGCATTTACACATGGCCTTGGGTATAAAACTGCCTGGTACTGGGCATTTATGTCAGGGGCGTGTCTATGGGTGGGCGGTGGTGGGCGTTGCCCAGGCAGAGACAAGCCCTGCCCCCCCAGAGGGATCTGCCCATCCAATGGACACTCACTGGATGAGCAACGCAAAGAAATCACCCTGTCAACCCTGCAGCCGTTCCTGGGACACTCCCGTATTTTACGCTTCTCTCTCGCTGTCCTCCCCTTTAATTTATTTAAACATTTATTTTTAAATAAACATTTACTTTTCCTAAAAAGAAAAGAGTTTCTTCAAACAAAGAAGATGAAAACAGTGTGTTTTACTGTAGATGTTGATGAATTGAACGAAACAACAAAAAAAAGCCCCGTGCTTAACAGGGAGACTTTCTCAGTCTCTTAACCCCCCCCCCTTCTCGAAATGAAACCACGCCCTTGTTTACAAACCCAATTAATGCACCAAAATAATCCAAATGCCCACCAAAGACGACAACAGGGTAACACCTCTGATTTATGGAGAAGTTAACATGAAAAGGCAGTGCCTAAATACAAGTAAAAGTGCACGTAAAAGGGTAAAGAAGCGTCGTTCATGGAGCAGTGAGAGTGAAACACGCCAGGGAAGGCAGGCCGCGTAATCCTCTGGCTGGACACTCAACTAATACCTTCCCAGCTTCACAAGATGGATTCTTTATCCCAGGGAGAGTAATTGCACGGTTCATAACAGTAAGATGCGGATTAAAGAATTCGTTAAGACTCTGGAGCGTGCGGGGGCAGCTTGACGACAGATGAAAATCGTTTCGTCAATATGGAAGGCTGGACCGCTTTGATTTGACCCCCAGCGCTACCACCCCACCCAAATCCCTCCCTGGTTTCATCTGAGACATCCCGGGGAAATTCTTAAACATACTGCCCAAATTGATGATAATGGCTGGGTCACCCACACGGCAACAAATAATAACCCTTCCACGTCTTGGGCATCGACATGCGACTTTTATCCACTTGTAAAAAAATAACCTTGAGCGGCACGGCGTCATAACTGTTATTAGAAATACCTCTTAAAGATGGATCAAGTCATCATAAATATTTATTTATCATCTATGAAACCTTGAACACGGGATTATAAAACATCCAGCAATATATATTTTTTAATTGTTAAATGATTTTCTCATGTTTTCTATGACATATCCATAATGACGCCCAATCGTTTCACGTCACGGACTGTGAAGTGAGCTCAGCTCAACGGGCGCGGCGCCCCAAATTGATGCTGTGATCTGATTGGCTGTCTGCAAACAAATGTATCTGATGACATCATGAGAATCAGGTAAAAAAAAAAGACGGAACAAACGAGCGGGAAAGTAGAAATAAAACTCAAAACGTGAATCCCTTCCCTGCGAACGTGTTTTGCAGTGCTGCATGTCTGACCTCACAAGCCTGCATCACCAAGTCTGTGAACACCTGAGATAGACCCTTCCAGAGGGAAACTGGTTGATGGTTGATCTTATTTTTTACATTTTTTATGAAAACTCCACCAACCGGTTAAACTCCGGTGACCTTTCCTCTGGTGCCGGACATCGAGTAGAGAGAGAAATCCGATTTTGAAGCTGAGTGGGATTTGTTGTCGTGCACATTTTTTTGCATTGTGAGCACTTTCTCCTTTTTTTTTAATGCTAGCTCCATCCATGGTTAAATGTGGGACTTGCACCGTCACATACAGCATCCTGTCAGTGAATCCCTTTCTCCTCTGAGGGTCCATATTGAGCCCTTGCAAGAAAAAACAAAAAAACAAAACAAAACCAAAAAAATCACAGGGTCTCTGTCTGCGGTGAAAACATCAGATATATGTCATATAACGCTACTGTTGCCGTGGTGAATCAGGGTGGCGGCTGCCCCGCCTGTTTGGACGCATCAGGGGACGTAACGCGCTGGGCGGGGACCTCAGATCAAACCCAGTGCGGCTGCTACTTCGCCTTCATTTCATTCAGGATCTTGATGCAAAAACAAGCGAAATACAAGCCCAGTCCCCTGTGGACACTGGGACCTCCCTTTCAATTTGCTCTCAGCTCTGTTCATCTGCATTATTGTTTTAGGTTATGAAGCGTCACGTGAAGCTATTTTAACGTTGGGAAATAAAACCAATCATGTCAAGATGAGAAACTCACTGTGACGTGTGCAAAATCTGTTTACTAGAAAAACCTCAAACCAATCATATTGGGGGAACACAACAAACAGCACAACCAGATCGACCGAATCACGGGTTTTGCAGAACTTGTTCAAACAGATAAATAAAGATGTGATTTGAATACGTGGATAGACGAAAACGGTTCAGTTTACAGAGGAACATCATCCTTCCCCGACTGACGCTGACGCCGTACGAAGAGCCCTCCTTGACAAAGTTGTCTTGGAGTGAATTGATCAATTTTGAGGATAAAATATGAAGATGACGAGTTCCATGAATGACCTGCAGCGCGGTGTCACTCCTGTTTGCTTGCTGTGTGTGTGTGTGTGGGGGGGGCTGTCATTCCCATAAATAATGTCCACTGCTTGCCCACCAGCAGTGTTCATGACAGATTAGAGGCATCCAAGCGCATTTTCATTTGAATTATTTTTGTTTTAATGTATGTGTGAATCAATTAATTCTGTCATAAAAGGCCGCCGTAAACTGTGTGCAGAAAGTTAATGAGTCCGGCATTACCACGTCATTACAGCAGCTGGCAGAGTGGAGCATGTGCTGTTTGTCATAATATACGCTGCCACGCTTAACAGTCATAAATTGTTTGGATTGGGGAGGTTTTTTTTTTTGTCGTTGTTGTTTTGTTGAGATGCCGTGAAACATGAAAAGCCTCCGCATCCACGTTAAGATGCTGCTGCTGGAACATGTGATGCACGAGGTCACAACGGTGACACAACTGTACTGAAGTACTGTACTACTGTAGTGTAGTGCAGTACTGTACGGTACTAATGTACTGTCTACTGTAGAATAGTGTAGTACTGTACTGTACTACTGTAGTGTAGTGTAGTACTGTACGGTACTACTGTACTCTACTACTACTGTACTTGTACACCAGTACAGACTAATGTGGTTGTGGCTGGAAATAGACTTGGTGAAAACCTTTGGTTGTGACGGGTCTGTGTGTGAGAGAGATGCATCCATGGGCCCATGCAGACGTACAGGGGCTGAAGAGGAGACCTCATCCAGCACTGAAGGTTGGATGAGGTTAAGGAAGTGGCTTATACAATTTGGAGAGCACACACACACACAAAAACCGTGTTTATCATTTCCCAATCTTTCGGTAATAATATTAATTTTATTACTGTATATATTACTATATTGCAAATAACGTTTGTGCATCACACAACTGCCTCAGTTGGTCCAGAGGCAACGGCAGCAGAGCGTCCAGGGTTGAGACGACGGACACTAAAACACATCAAGGCCAAAACTTTTCTTCCGCGCTCTCGTCATTCATCCCCGGATGCAGCGCTGGAGCATCCATCCATCCTGCCATAAGCAGTCTGCTGCCACAGGGTGGAGCCTCCCTCCTGCTCCCAAGGTCACCAGGCCCTTCACCATCACTGCCATAATGGGTCGTCCTAGTCTGTGCCAGCCAGCCGGCCAAACGGTTAATCAGTCAGAAACCTGCCAGGCAGCTAACCCAGCCAGGCTTGCAGATAACCAGCCAGCCAGCCAGCCTGGGTCTGCATGGATTTACCTGGCCGGTGTTACCTTGACAGAAAGGAGGGTGGAGAACACAGAAGCCCCCCCCCCCGCTGCTGGTGTAACTGGTACCAAATGGTGCCTCCCCTCATGGGGTGTGACCCGGAGCAGGCGGGGTCCCGCCTCAGCCCAGAACCAGGCTGGAGGACGGCCAGACAGCTGTCTGCTGTCAGACGAGCCACAGGCCGCAGGTACCTGCTCTCTGCAGCTCTGTCAACGTCCGTGTATTTAACTGCAGTCTCTTCATGGACTTCACAGACAGATGTCAAATAATAGTTATTACAAATGACATTTACTAATCTAAAAATCGAATATCACTGACTTTCATTAAATTCCACGCGATGGGCGTGGAATTGGAATCAACCTTTCTCGACTGAATCTAAGACAGACAAACCCTTTAACATTCAGTCGTCTAAGTTGACTTGAATTAAATTAGTATGAGTATGAGTATGTAAACAGTTTGGAGAATCTCACTACATGGGGATGCATATAAACTGATCCAACTGCTAGTTTGTTTCCCTCAGGGGGAGGGAAATTAAAAGGCAATAATACATAAATATGAACATAACTCTCATACCCGATGCCTCTGAAGCCCCAAGGTTCCCGACATTGGTTACGCTGAATAATTAATTTGTATATTCTATCATGACAGATGTTTGATTTAGGCTGTAAAACAGAGAGGAGTGAGAGACAGATTGCTGGAAGATTATTTATGAAGACTCCCTCTGAGCCCGAGGGGCTCACCTGCTCCCGGGGTCACAGCTGTTGGTGTATCCACATAACCTCCTCCCCCTCCACCCCCCCCCCCCCCCCCAACCCAAACCTGACCAGTGAAAACAATGGATCTACCTGCGTGTTGTGGTTTAATTCCACGGTCACATCCAGGTTGGGAACGTTAATCCTCCAATGGCAGAAAGAGATTACATTAGAATATAGTCGGCCGCACAACATCCACTGACCTGGAACTGGAAGTGGTGGGATGTTAGAGGCTGCCATGTCCTGGAGGACTCCATGTTCTGGAGGACTCCATGTTCTGGAGGTCACCATGTTCTGGGGGACTCCATGTTCTGGAGGTCTCCATGTTTTGGAGGACTCCATATTCTGGAGGTCACCATGTTCTGGGGGACTCCATGTTCTGGAGGACTCCATATTCTGGAGGTCACCATGTTCTGGGGGACTCCATGTTCTGGAGGTCTCCATGTTCTGGAGGTCTCCGTGTTCTGGAGGCCCAGAGGTATAGGTATACCGAGTACACCTAATAGTTTTTCAGTCTGCATTGCGTACACACACTTCTAAATCCTCTCTGATGGACCATCCTGCCGTAGTGTCCTGCAAAAGCCAAATCGTGAGAGACAGTCCAGTACACGAGTGGCTAATCCAACAAATGAGAATAAATGCCAATGTTCCCATCAGTGCGTGAAGTGGGATGCTGAGGGTGCTGCAGCACGCTCCTTGAGCTTCCTGCTTGCATTTGGAGCGTTGTTTGTCCCTGGCCGTCTCTGACAGTTTGACATCAGCAGTCCGTTCAACATCTACGTGTAAAGGCACGGGGCCGCACCGCCTTTCTGCATAAATGTACATTGTGATGGAGAACGCGGATCGTTTCTTATGTAAGTGCTTTGCTTTCATCACGTCAACTCGAAACTTTGAGCGCCCCCTTCCAAGATGGCAGCATTTAGCGTAGACTAAAACTTTGTGAGGCTTTCATTTGAATAACAGCTCTAATGCCTCTAACTACCAGACTCACGGGTCCCAAATTTCAGACCCAAACACATTTGGACCCGTGACATTTGTCCTGAGATCCAATTAGAATCAACCATTAAAAAATGGATCAATACCCGGACCCATTTTTCCCTGGATATTACAGAAACATCCCCAATGCATGTCCGAGCGGATTATAAAAGGTGGACAGGAACCAAGTGCGGGTCCTGGGTTGGGTTTTGGTGGTCGGGTGCTGGTCGACCTGGGAAGACCTCTACACCGGACTACTACTGGTCTTATTGTATGGTCAAGTTTGCATTGTTTATTATTGGTGCCGACAGCAGCAGTTTGACTTCCACTGTGGAGGAAGTCTCTGTATTCACGTGGATTGTTTGCTGCTGGATCTAGATCTGGAGTGCACATTAAATGCACATATCTGTATATACATAGGCATATTACTTCAACCTATTCCATTTTATTTCGATTTATTTTTTATTGTATTTTATTCTATATATTTTTTATCTTATTCTATAAGTATTCCACTTACTGTATTACGTTTTAGGAGTCAGTTAGTCGGTCTATTAGAAAGGAATTTTCTACTTTTTATTTTTATTTTATTTTTGTACTTTTTCCTAGGACATATTGTGTGCTATCACCGGGTGCGTTGCATTACATTTCACTGCATATATGTATGGAAGTATGTATATGTATGTGACAAATAAAAAATCTTGAATCTTGAATCTTGAATCTTGGAGGAACAACTGATCCAGCAGGTGGACAATGATGCTGCAGAACTAAAAAGAAAAAATCTATTATATATAGTGATACATTTTTTATATAGTTTTATGTTGCTGCTTACCCAGACTCAGAGTTTTTGTTGCTGACGGGGAGTGGATGTCGTTTGTATCTTGGGATGGACGGTTTTTGGGCTGTAGCAGTCCATATGTAAGCGTGTGCATTAATGCAGCATGTATATTCAGCAGCACCAGGCAAAGACAGTACGTTCGCGAGGATGAATGGTCCCATAAAAACAGCCACTAAAGAGACCATCTTCACATAAGCAGCAACCTAATAATGCATGCACTAGTCACCCAATGCCTGCCACGGAGGACAGTAACTTCTGCATATGAGCAAATTACATAAAAAACACGTGAAAATATAGGATATTCTAGCTAAGTACCTTTTTTTATTTTGTTAAGAAAAAAGTTTCACAATAAAAAACAAATACAACAAATATGTATAATGAGTCATTTTTGTGCAGAACAGGTTTAAAACAGTGTGGGTGTGCCCTCGCTCTGTGAAGCTGACGTAGCAGTGGGCGTGGCCCTGTCCAGCCTGGGCAGCTCCAAAAGAAAGAACGTCTCATCACCCGGCGAGACCCGGCTCCCTTCGTTCCGACAAGATGAGTGATGCATCTTGGATAAAGATAAAAAGATCTTAGTTCGGAACATATTTCGACCATCCATCCGCCGGGCACATTGCATATTTTTTAATCTCTCTCCCTTTCTGCATAATTATAAACGGGCTGCAGCCTGTCCATTGTAAATCGATCTGGAATACATTTACTACCAAAAAAAACCCCAAATGGATTCAATCAAAGATGTTCAGCGGGCGAGTGCTGCAGAACCGGTACAGCACGATACCAACCCCCAAGAGGACGTTTAGGATTGGGAGGGGTGGGGAGCAGGGGAACGTGGTCGGACCCCCACCAGTGTTTTCCCGGCGACAGAGATGTGACGATTTATGCCCCGGTCTCAGGACAAACTTGAGATTATTTCCTGGGTTTTATTGCGCGGCGGCGCGGCTCGAGGAGACTGTAACGAAGCGTTATGGACGCCGCGCAGCGAGGACGGCCAGCGAATGTAATTTCCTCAATGAGGGCATAAATCTGGCACGGGGGCTTTCACGGGAAAGGCTGGTGAATATTTAAATCTGCTGCTCTGATTGAAGCAATCGCGGTGGATCAGGGGCCTTGTAATTCGACAGAAGGTTAGCGCAGGTGACCCACCGCGACGGGATCTTGTTTACTGAAGGGAATTGCGGTTCGCGAATATTCTCCGGGGTGTGATTAGTCAGCAGTGATTGGAAGACAAAGCTTTGATAGCGGCGCTCTGGGAGGAGTAAATCACTCTCCCCACACACATGCAGTATATATTCATATCGCCTAGATATTGAGCTGTAAGGCCCACAGGGACACATGGAAGTACTGTGACTCAACTTGACCCTGTCTGTATTAGATCAACGGCTGCGAACCTTTTGTGATTCACGGCCCGCTTCAAAATCGGAGTGATCAAAAACGTTTGTGCCACAGAGCGAACGAGCACGTAGCTCATCGTAGCTCCATAAGTTCCCATCGCAGCGGTGATCCATTTTCAAAGTTTTAAATAAAATTGCAATCAAAATATTTTTCAACA
>NC_137203.1:2896825-2909325 GCF_960531495.2 Zeus faber
AGTAGTACTAGCAGTGGTAGTAGTGGTAGCAGTAGTAGTAGTAGCAGTGGTAGAAGCGGTAGCAGTAGTAGTAGTAGCAGTGGTAGTAGTGGTAGCAGTAGTAGTAGTAGCAGTGGTAGTAGTGGTAGCAGTAGTAGTAGTAGCAGTGGTAGTAGTGGTAGCAGTAGTAGTAGTAGCAGTGGTAGTAGTGGTAGCAGTAGTAGTAGTAGCAGTGGTAGTAGTGGTAGCAGTAGTAGTAGTAGCAGTGGTAGTAGTGGTAGCAGTAGTAGTAGTAGCAGTGGTAGTAGTGGTAGCAGTAGAAGTAGTAGCAGTGGTAGTAGTGGTAGCAGTAGTAGTAGTTGCAGTGGTAGTAGTGGTAGCAGTGGTAGTAGTAGCAGTGGTAGTAGTGGTAGCAGTGGTAGTAGTAGCAGTGGTAGTAGTGGTAGCAGTAGTAGTAGTAGCAGTGGTAGTAGCGGTAGCAGTAGAAGTAGTAGCAGTGGTAGTAGTGGTAGCAGTAGTAGTAGTAGCAGTGGTAGTAGTGGTAGCAGTGGTAGTAGTAGCAGTGGTAGTAGTGGTAGCAGTGGTAGTAGTAGCAGTGGTAGTAGTGGTAGCAGTAGTAGTAGTAGCAGTGGTAGTAGCGGTAGCAGTAGAAGTAGTAGCAGTGGTAGTAGTGGTAGCAGTAGTAGTAGTAGCAGTGGTAGTAGTGGTAGCAGTAGTAGTAGTAGCAGTGGTAGTAGTGGTAGCAGTAGTAGTAGTAGCAGTGGTAGTAGTGGTAGCAGTAGTAGTAGTAGCAGTGGTAGTAGTGGTAGCAGTGGTAGTAGTAGCAGTGGTAGTAGTGGTAGCAGTAGTAGTAGTAGCAGTGGTAGTAGTGGTAGCAGTGGTAGTAGTAGCAGTGGTAGTAGTGGTAGCAGTGGTAGTAGTAGCAGTGGTAGTAGTGGTAGCAGTAGTAGTAGTAGCAGTGGTAGTAGCGGTAGCAGTAGAAGTAGTAGCAGTGGTAGTAGTGGTAGCAGTAGTAGTAGTAGCAGTGGTAGTAGTGGTAGCAGTAGTAGTAGTAGCAGTGGTAGTAGTGGTAGCAGTAGTAGTAGTAGCAGTGGTAGTAGCGGTAGCAGTAGAAGTAGTAGCAGTGGTAGTAGTGGTAGCAGTAGTAGTAGTAGCAGTGGTAGTAGTGGTAGCAGTAGTAGTAGTAGCAGTGGTAGTAGTGGTAGCAGTAGTAGTAGTAGCAGTGGTAGTAGTGGTAGCAGTAGTAGTAGTAGCAGTGGTAGTAGCGGTAGCAGTAGAAGTAGTAGCAGTGGTAGTAGTGGTAGCAGTAGTAGTAGTAGCAGTGGTAGTAGTGGTAGCAGTAGTAGTAGTAGCAGTGGTAGTAGTGGTAGCAGTAATAGTAGTAGCAGTGGTAGTAGTGGTAGCAGTAGTAGTAGTAGCAGTGGTAGTAGTGGTAGCAGTAGAAGTAGTAGCAGTGGTAGTAGTGGTAGCAGTAGTAGTAGTAGCAGTGGTAGTAGTGGTAGCAGTGGTAGTAGTAGCAGTGGTAGTAGTGGTAGCAGTGGTAGTAGTAGCAGTGGTAGTAGTGGTAGCAGTAGTAGTAGTAGCAGTGGTAGTAGCGGTAGCAGTAGAAGTAGTAGCAGTGGTAGTAGTGGTAGCAGTAGTAGTAGTAGCAGTGGTAGTAGTGGTAGCAGTGGTAGTAGTAGCAGTGGTAGTAGTGGTAGCAGTGGTAGTAGTAGCAGTGGTAGTAGTGGTAGCAGTAGTAGTAGTAGCAGTGGTAGTAGCGGTAGCAGTAGAAGTAGTAGCAGTGGTAGTAGTGGTAGCAGTAGTAGTAGTAGCAGTGGTAGTAGTAGCAGTGGTAGTAGTGGTAGCAGTAGTAGTAGTAGCAGTGGTAGTAGTGGTAGCAGTAGTAGTAGTAGCAGTGGTAGTAGTGGTAGCAGTAGTACTAGTAGCAGTGGTAGTAGTGGTAGCAGTAGTAGTAGTAGCAGTGGTAGTAGTGGTATGGTCATGTAAAAGGCTGTGAAGTACTTGAAGTACTAGCTCCACGTGCTGGTCATGGTCCTTTTCTCTTGGAGCTTCGTGAAGGTTTGTGCAGTAAAACTGGTTCAGTTGTGCTTCGTTACTTTCAAGTTGCTCATTACTCTTGAGAAGTTTTGTGCTGGAACGACCTTGTCTGGTCAATATTGCAGAAGAAAGTGAGCAGGTAGGCACCATTTAAAAGATATTCTGCATAAGTATAATACGGTCTGATTAATAGGTAATGCATTTGAAATTAATTACATGGCAATAAATTACAGCTCTTTTACACAGACAAAGTGAATTGAATCTTACGCTTTCTTGAAGGATAAATAGAGAGATGAAATATAATGAGACAGAGGGAAACGCCACCATAAAGAAATGCATTTGCATACTAATTAAAGCTGTGTTAATAATCTCTCCAGTATTCTTCAAAGCAGCACATAGAAGTCACTGCAATAACCTACTCAACTCTTGTCACGCCGTCCCATAAGCCTCCGCCTCAAAGCCCTGCCCCCCCCCGCCCCTCACTCCCAAACTTTCCCGATCCCAAAACTCCGGCGCCTGTTCATTGGAATTCCGGGCGGAACGTCGGTTTTCCAAAAGGGGTTAAATGTCCTTTCAATCTGTTAATTGCGTGACTTGAGAATTGGGAGGAAGGCATCCAAGGCCTGCGATAAATCAAATAACTACTCGCAGCGGTTTTAATGAATTCCTCCCCGTGACATTGCAGGTAGCATCTCATAATCTGCGGGCGCGGCAGGCTCCGGTGTGCAATAAATAAGTAAAGAAATTATCAAATATATATATATATATATATACATATATATACATATATATATATATATATACATGTATATAGCTGCTTGCACAGTATCTCCATCAGCACGGCTGCACTCGGTCTCACACCATCCCCGTGGAGCTTCTCAACAGACTTGGAAACAGATTGTATCCACCAGAGTGTTTCCATACGTACAACCATACGGTGCCACAGGAGCACGGGCTGTAACCACCACGGCAAGCGGTGTGCGGACGTCTGACACCCAGACATGACATATGATAAGTACAACAGTCATAACCTTGATTTGTGAAGCTCCTTTCACACATAACATGAAGCTCAAATCGCTTGATATTAGTACAAGTCGATCAAGTAGTAAATGTTAAAAAAAAGCCAAAACAACTAAATCTGAAGTGATTTAATAAAAAAAGGGGAAGACATTATACTTTCTTCAGTTTTGGACACGATCATTCCTCAGCAAATTAAAATTTTCAGTCATCATCTCTCCTGAACTGCCGGTCTCCATTTATGAACAATTAGCCCATAAAAGTCGGCGACCCGGACAGAAAACACCGGGAAGTCAACGAGCAGGTTAATAAATGACACGTGACGGCGTCGGGCGTCGTACTGTATCCACGGCCGAATTAAAACGCAAAACTTTCCCTCGCTGAGATTAAAGCAAATCCTTCCGTTAATTTTCCGTCCGTCTGTCCCTCATCTGCAGCGGCCGCGGGCGAAGACGCCGGCGGGGGGCGGGGGGGGGGGGGCGGCTAAACCTCTCAGGAGCGATGTGTAATTAAACTCAGCATATTCTTTAATCCTAAAGGCTGTTATGGATTTATGGTCAGCGCATCCTCTGAGCCGCGCCCCTGCGGACGCCGCCGGGCCGGGCATGTTCTTAACTGGGTAGATAACGCTTCTCCGTAACCCTTTTAAATCTGGCCTGGCGGTGCGAGAGCGGCGCTGCCCCGGGCTTACGGCCTCGGCCGGGGTATTAGGTTCCACATTGTGTTTGAGCCACGACGGACGGATGGAGAGAGAAAAGAAGAGAGGGCTTAGGAGGGATCGAGGAGAGTGTAATTATAATGCATCAACCGCCATCAAACGCTGTGTTTCTGGACCCACTTCCAGTCACATTAGGAGCCGGCGCGCACCACGTGACGTTGTAATCACGACGTGTTCTGCTCCCGGGGATTAAAGTATTGAGTATTGTTGAATCGTAAGTGTTTTATATTTTAGAACATTGTAGGAACGATTAGGAGCAACCTCAACCAACCCCCCCCCCCCAGACCCGACGGGACGCTTTGAAATTTTACGAATACTCAACTTCATTACAACCCCCCTTTTTGTGTCCCCCTCTGCCCCCCCCCCGTTCTACGCCGCAAACATTTCGCGGCTTTTGGCCTTTTTTTTTTTTTTTTTTTCTTTCTTTCCGCTTCCGTCGCGAGGGGCGTCTGGGCCCGTTCGTCCTTCCCTGTCACGGCCAAACTTGAAAATCACCAAGTTCCGCTGCCTCAATGATAATGTATTCCCTCTTATTTGACTTTTTAATGGGCTTTTGCCTAATTATCATTGCATGGTTCCCTAAGATCGGAGCCTGAGAGGGGGGCGGGGTGCGGGGGGGGGGGGGGGGGGCATGGGGAACAAAGGGAGGTCAGATCGGGAGGTGTTGGCACGAGGCCTGCTCCGCTCCCCGTACCCCCACCCCCCATGCTCCCCTCCGCCCATTTCCTTGTGATGATAAATTTCCCCCTTGAACATGATGTCAATATGTTGATGTGCCTTTCTTTATTAAGACGCCATCCAACTGATAACAAGTCCTGCTGTGTGTTACCAACATAAATAATTAGAAGAGAGACCGCGGAACGGCAGGTGGCTTTTGGCACGAAAAAAATAATCATACTTGATGTAGAAAATAAAGTAAAAGACCCATCTGTTCCCTGCGGGGGGAGGCAGAAAAACACGTTAACATATTGTCACTAACGTTATGAAATACACAGTTAATAATTTAGTCATGGCACAAGGCTGTGGACACTTGTTTTAAATAATCTTCCGCAGAGGAGCCAGGGCCCGCTTCAAGGCCTCAGATTAGCCGCAAATCAGCGGGGTCAAGGGTTGGACCGTCGGCCATTTTGTCACGAGAACCGCCAAATTATTTCCTCTGAAGGATGGGGCTGAAAGAGGGGCGACGGAGATACGATTTAAAAACGTTGTCTTTTCTCACACGGGGATGCGCCGAAGGATGACGGCGTCGGGAAAAATATGGAGCTCAGATCTTCAAATAGGGACACTTCCGACCTCGCCCACCTAACCCTGATTCTCTACAAAATCTGTGACGATGGATCACGTTCAATGTGGCTTTGAGGATCCACCGAGGACAGGAAGTGGTCGTGGTGTCATGGTGCCATGTGTCACCCTAAAGACACTGAGGTCAGTTGGGCTCCATCCCTCAGAGTTATAGGAAAGTATTCGATGCAAGAACAGGGTCGGATGCTGAAGGACAGAGATACTATGGACATCTCTATTGACATTGGAGGACGGCACACACAGTGTTCCACAAGCTGCTGGGCTGGAAAGAAACGTCGTGCAGTGAACCATTCAGGAAGGAGAACCAGGGAGCGTTCTGTGCTGTAAACATGTTACCGACGAACCATCCCTTTACCTTCATTCAAAAGAGGCCGGTACCCAAGTACCCGAGTGAAGGGGCTCTCCGGGCCGGAGGCTTCAGCCGATCAGCGCAAGAGAGCCCCCGGGATGGAGAGCCCCTTCACTCTTAAGAGGAGACCCATAAAGGGCATAGTGGCGAGAACCTCGCCCACATCCAGACGTACGCAGACAGGACGATCAGCGAGGCGCTGTTTGACAAATCACATTTATTTGCTGCCTCGTTTCAGCTAATCGGTCTAATGTTTGCCGGTGTGTGGAAACCCCGGCGGCGTAATAATGAGCTGGTTAAGGCTGCGGGTCTCCCCTGCGAGCACAAGCCTCCCGACCCAGAGCCCGACTCGCAGCCCCATCACAATCGGATCATCTGGAGCCTCCTTTGTCGACACCGTGGGGAGTAGGACGACAGTGGGACTGTGTGGTTAAATCATTGTTGCCAAGTAGACGGTGGACAGAGCATCGAGTACAGATCTCCAATCGGCATTCGAAACAGGTTAAAGGTGTGGAGTAGAGAGCGATCATTTTACGCCCAAGGGATGAACTTGTGCCAGGAGGGGATAAGGAGGTATAAACAAACTGCTTTTTTAAATAAGCTAAAGATTTGCCGTCCACAGAGGGAGCCTTAAAGGCCACGCTCAGTACTTCTTTTTCTTTTCTTTTGCAATTTCATGTTTTTCTACGGCACGCCCTGCAGCAATACCTCAAGTGTACAGCCAAACAGACAGTATTCACAAATCACAGATTTTAGCACTGAAAGTTTTACATTTCCAGCTCTTAAAAGGGAAAAACTGGTGATTATCCTCTTGGAGACCAAGTTCGGCCTTGTGACGCCAAGTCTATTGAGTAAGCCATTTTCAGGTGAAGGTGGAGAAACGGCTTGGTTGATCACTGGTTGCCGTGGTGACGATGATGCCTGACGATCAATACCCTATCACCAGGATTTTCTGTTGAAAGTGGGAAGCGGCTGCAATGCCTTAACGGATGCTGTGGCACGGTTCGGTCGTCAACACCGGCAGTCGTGCCGGTCAAATGATTGTGTATTCCGCGGAAGTAGAAAAGCCAACAAACAGCAGGTACTGTTTCTCTGGTGGGACGAAAGCAGATGGACAATTTAAGACTCTAGTACACTGCTCACAGGGACCAGGGATTGATAAACGCCTGCCGACATATACACTAGTTTACTGAGCCTGCCGTAAATTAGTGTTAGGGAGCTGCTTCTCTCTTAATAGCCCCCCTGAAAGTACGTGTTTCTTTAATTCAATCATGTTGGCTCCCCCTAAACCCCCCAAACCCCCCAAACCAATGCATCCAACTCGACACTTCTTCCCACCGTGTTTCAATTAAGCGTGACACCTTCAGACAAGATGCCGAGGTGCAGCGGCGATAAACTCCACGCCAAGTGTCTGCCTCCGAAACGCTTGCAGGGAAACATTATTCCTAATAAAAGTCATTAATAAATACTTGAGGTCCTTGGAGACTTCCTTGAACCTGAAAGGAAACGCTCCCTATACCCAGGAGCTGGGAAGGCCATTACAGCCTGCAGTGGAAGATTTAATAGGTGTCATAATTTATCATGTAAACCCAAAAGTGTTTCTTAATTAAGTGCGGGCGTTAATGAATTTTTTAATTTGATCCCTGTAAGTACTTTGCCATGCTAATTGCAATATTCCACACATTAGTTATCGGCTATTGCCCTTGGCTATTTGCTGTCGTTAGGAAGGGACCCCCCTACCTCCCCGGCCCCCTCTACCCCGCAGCTTAACTTCATTAAGTCAATCTCAGCCACCAGTCCTCAGTATGAGTGCAGTGTGGGGGTGAAGGCCCACGCAGGTCAGTGCGGGTCAATACGTAGTCAACTCGACCACGCTTTTTTAATAGTACATCGGACTTATATAGAGATAAGTACTCCTGGAAGCCCTACGGAGCAGATATAAAATAAACAAACTATTTGGTAAAGAAGGAGAGTCTGAAGAAGTGAGTTTTGAAAGATGTCAGGGTGGGATAAGGACGGAGCACAGAAGGTTCTGCAGCATCAGAACCCAGCACCCAAGGAGCCCCGGGGAACCTCGTTGCAACTGGATCATCCTGTGCTTCTCGTGCGTGGGAGATCTGAGTGTGTCCACCTGAGCGCTGTGCAACGAATTCCACAACTTTAAAGGCGTGGCCATTGGAGCGGTTGATTGACTGAGCCTCGGCTGGCTCTGAACTGGACGCTCCCGCAGACGAGAGCTGAATTCCAATAAATCTTTATTTTAACGTAAACGTCGGGTTTGATCGCACCGCGCCCGGCGGTACCCTTAAAGAGGAGGAAGATTTACTCTCTTTTGCATCTGATAGAAGTTTGACCACACTGTTAAACATCCATTAACCCAGAATGCCGTTCTGCATCTTGCACGCGAGACAAAATGCCTCCGTCGGGAGCAGTACATGGGTGTAATCACCGAGCGAGCCGTTCCAAATGACTAATGCTGCCCATCCTCACTCCTGATTACTGCCTTTGTACCCAGCGGCTCGCTATCGGCGCTGGCAGACTCATATTGTTCACAACAAATTAATCTATTTGAGAGACGCAATAATAGAGCTGCCGACTGCTGCCTGTGCTGGTATTTTATTAATCAACCGCAATTAAGCAGCGGGATTGTGTCCTTACGATGACTTTTCACCGACTGGCAGCTGAAGAAATTACCCAAACGTGCCGAAAAAGCATCCCAGGCCGCTCCACCGCAGGCTGCAGGTTGTTTTTAGTGTTGTTTACAACAGCGATCGAGTACAAATACAAGAGAGATGCTCGTGTGGCGGCATCAACAGACTGTTGCTGCTCTTCCCTCCTCCCGTAGTTGCAGCAGAATCCTGCTAAACCCCCCCCAAAAAAACCATCTTCCAGGAGCTTGGGATTGGTGGATCTCTGTGTCAAGCGCTCCTTTGGAAAACAGTGAATTTCAGGTTTGTGTATTTAGACATTTTGGGTGTATTTTTTCGGGCGGCCCCCCGCTCCGTAAGTTAATTTCTTTAACTCTACCAGTTACATTTAAACACCTCAGACACTTTGTTGCTGCGGCTGCGCCTGAGGTTGGTGTTTCTCGCTTCCGGACGTCATCATCGTCCTTGTCGAACTTTCAACCAAATCATCCCAGTCCTTTGCACCTGAGGACGGATTGTTTTTTTACTTCAGGCCTTCGTAGCCCGTCCTCACCGCTGCCTGTTGATTCCTTTATTTCAATGAACGTAAATGAACTAAACCGAATCACGGAACAGAGTCACAAAAGAGAACATTAATCATATCACATGGATAATAATCTGTATTTACTTGGCCCTTCATCCAGTTGTGGTTAGGATGGTTTGCTAAGCCCCAGTCATCTACCCGGAGCTGGAGGAACACAAGGCCATTAACACACATCCCCTCCCTCCCCCCATTCCTCCCCCATCCCTTCCCCATCCCGGTGTCATGGCATTGCAGCTTTAATGGAGAACACAGCCAAAGGAAAAGAAGTAATTCCACCCATATGAAGAAACTCAGAAAAAAATCTGTTGACATTATCCCGCCGCTGTTGTCGGAGCATCTGCAGAGAAAACGTATTTAATATTCGTGGCAGTCTTACAGTCTGACATTAACATGGGGGGGTAGATAATCCCTCAAAGATTAAATTAAACGGGGGCTGTGGTGTTTAACGCTGCTATTGTTTTCATTAGTGCAAAAAGGAATTGTGCTCGGTGCACGTCGGTATTAAGTCCGAACCACTGTGCACCCACTTGTCATTCATAACCATCCCCCCCCCGCATCTAAAACAATGATATTCAGACTCCATTATCCCCGGGCGGGTCAGGTTAGAGTTTTAGTTTTTAACGACTCTTAGCGGTAACTAAACATGCATTTGTGGTATTAAAGTAAATCCTCTTCGACCCCCGCCCCCGACCCGCCGCGCCCCGCAGACGGGTCCCTGCGTCTCCATAACGCAGCATTGTATTATTAAAGCCGCTAAGTCCCTCTAAAGCATGGCCGCACGTCAACAGGTTGCGGGGGACACAGCATCTGTGGCGCAGATTAATCACCGGCGGACACATGTTAACGCGGGCGCCGTGTGACTCCTTTGGACCACTTGGCGTCGGCTCCCGCACTTTACTGCGCCGGCCCGTCTCCAAGGGCCCGTGCGAAAACGTGGCGCTTCGCGCGGCGGCTGCTTCCGAGTCGTTGGATTGGACGACAGGCATTCCCTGAGCGGTGGTCCGCAACACGACGGCACTGGGACACTTTGCTGCACGGAGACCCAAACAGGACCATGGACAGAGTCACAACCCTGAACACTGAGTTTAGATACCTGAGTACATCCAATATCAGCTCATTTAACACCTTGACTAGAGCAGAATACTAACACAATTACTTTACTTTCACCAGAGTACTGTTTTTTTAAGGTATTTACTAACCCTTACCTGAGTACAGGAGATTAGTACGTTTTCCAGCGCTGCAGCCTCAAGGTGACTCAAAACTCTCCCAGGACTCCAGACCCTCAGCAGGAACCTGCCCCGTGGTCCGTGTTCCGGCTCTCGTCAAGAAATCACATTCCTTGTTGCAAACCTATTCCAGGACATTTTGGAGAATTTTGTCATTAACTTTTCCATGACTGGAAAATACACTTCTTATGACCTGCACATGTATTTACTTGCATTTTAAACTGTTTAAAACAAGTTTTATGTCATTCACAACACAATGAAAAATCCCCAAAAATACATAATTCTGTCTCTTCCGGTAGCCATGGAAAGCTGTGAGGCAAGACTAACCTGGGACAGGTGACAGTGCGTGCCTCCTCCACCCCCGGGTGCAGGGCATGGGAGGGTGGCAGCCCCGCCCATCCTGCCACGCCCGCCTGCTCACCTGCCCGGCGTGGCACATCAAGCTGCTCCCGCAACTGGAAGACATCACAAGTTAAACACTCATTATTTTAATTTGATGCTAATCGTGTGCTAATGAGACTAATCCACACAATGATTCAGGTAATTTGCTTAATGGCTGCCTGGAGTCCAGATTACAGCAATCAGTCACGTTTGATAAGACGTCTGTTGGGGCCAGAGGGGCGGGGCGGCGTGAGGGTGCTTGCAGGTAGGGAAGGTGCACAGCAGAGCTTCCAGTCTAGTTGTTTTCCTCCCCTCTCGCCCCGTCCAGAACATTTGAATTCCATTGCAAACCTGCTGTTTAATATTTGCCCAAAAGTTCCGTTTCAGCCCTGGTGCTCTTGGGTTTTAGCAAAGCATTGATTGTCCGGGATGTTCCAACTCTTAAACTTAAACACAGTTTTCCTGTCAAACTTGTTTGGGTGAATGCGTGGAAGAAATTCTCAGTCGTTGTTTTAGTCTCTAGAGAGTTTTGTTTTATTCTCTTTACGCTGTTAATCTTGTTCTTTATCGCCCTGATTTTATTGTTTCTGCTTTTCATGGAAAGCACGTTGCGGTAGTTTAATTGTCTCAATGCAGAGGATCATGGAGAGGAGGAAGAGGAGGAGGAGGAGGAGCAGGAAGATGAGGAGCAGGAGGAAGATGGGGAAGAGGAGGAGGAAGAGGAGTAGGAAGAGGAGGAAGAAGAGGAGGAGGAAGAGGAGGAAGAGGAGGAGGAAGAGGAGGAGGAAGAGGAGGAAGAGGAGGAGGAAGAGAAGGAGGAGGAAGAGGAGGAGGAAGAGGAGGAGGAAGAGGAGGAGGAGGAGGAGGAAGAGGAGGAAGAGGAGGAGGAAGTGATGGAGGAGGAAGAGGAGGAGGAGGAGGAAGAGGAGGAGGAAGAGGAGGAGGAGGAGGAGGAAGAGGAGGAGGAGGAAGAGGAGGAGGAAGAGGAGGAGGAGGAGGAGGAGGAAGAGGAGGAGGAAGAGGGGACACGTGGCCCATGAAACCGTCACTGGAGGAAAGGTTGACTTTAAAGTGACCTGAGAGGAATCCTGGTTCTCATTATGGAGAAATGGTCATGCAACATCCATCCACTGACACAGTCACTGACACTGACACAGTCACTGACACAGTCACTGACACAGTCACAGTCACTGACACAGTCACTGACAGTGACACAGTCACTGACACAGTCACTGACACTGACACAGTCACTGACACAGTCACTGACAGTGTCTAAATCTGCTGCTTGTTCTTCAAAATGTTTCAAATGTCTCAAACGATTTGAACGATTCGAACGATTGAAACGATTGAAACGATTGAAACGATTGAAACGATTCAAACGATTCAAACGATTCAAACGATTCAAACGATTCAAACGATTCAAACGATTCAAACGATCTGATTTGAAACAAAGAGTGAAAATAAAAAAGTCAACAGGACTGAAATCACTGCTGTGGTGTTTCACATCTTCACATTCACATCCTAGTGGACCACAACACTACTAGTTAGTTAGTCGCTTGGCTTGTAAGTCTGTTAGTTAGTTATTTAGTTGGTTAGTTACTGTAGTTTGGTGGTTAGTTGGTTGGTTAGTTGGTTATTAACTGTAGTTGGGTGGTTAGTTGGTTAGTTGGTTGGTTAGTTACTGTAGTTGGGTGGTTAGTTGGTTAGTTAGTTGGTTAGTTACTGTGGTTGGGTGGTTAGTTAGTTGGTTCGTTACTGTAGGTGGGTGGTTAGTTGGTTAGTTAGATGGTTAGTTACTGTAGTTAGGTGGTTAGTTGGTTAGTTAGTTGGTTTGTTACTGTAGGTGGGTGGTTAGTTGGTTGGTTAGTTACTGTAGGTGGGTGGTTAGTTGGTTGATTAGTTAGTTAACGCTCTCCTCCTCCCAGAGATGGTGGAGGATGGAAACAAATGGCGGCAGCATAATGACCTGTGAGTGCTTACAAATATAAATGGCTTTCTCTTTCATTTTTACTGTCGTCAAAACAAATGCTCATTAGCATTTAATGAGGGATTGTGTGAATAATAAATAGATCCTAATTACCCCCCATCACAAATGCAAATGTGTGAATTAAAGGCGACGGGTAGTCAAACAGTGGCTGTGCGGCGGCGGATATGCTTCCTACTTTATTGAGTTATGGTGCATTAAACGGTAAATATGCCTTTTTGCATGTGCAATTACCACTGCGAGCGGCTCCGTCATAAACCTCATTCTGGTTCC
>NC_137203.1:2914325-2919325 GCF_960531495.2 Zeus faber
CTGTCTCTCATCATTTGGAACCTACTGCAGGAACCTACTGCAGGATGCTCCTCACAAGTGTGTGTACGCAATGCAGACTGAAAAACAAGTAGTTTTGTGTACTCCCTATACCTGCCTACACCCTGCACTACACCTCTGCTTGTATCGCACCGTGTTCACAGCACTTTACGACCTTACAGGAAGAGAAGACTGCCAACAACGTGACTTGTGTTGTATTATTCAGTAAAAAACACACAAACAAAAATATCACCTGCAAAGCACAAATTGTGCACAATTACAGCATTTTATACAAAAATATATGTATGCGGTTGTTGGTCTTACTATTCTTTACGTTATGTCGCAACAGCTTTTCTGTGATATTCCTGCTTCTTTTCCCCTCTCATAGCTGATCTGGTGGTTTCTGCCGGCATGGGCCGGTTCCGGTAGTGGGAACGGATCGGCGCCGTCTCCTTTCAAGAGGAGAAATGACTTGAATCAGCAGCGACGCTCAGCTCGTCAGGGCCTGACAGGACGCGCCCCCACAGGTGATGTTCCCTCTGTAGCTATTAGCTCCCTGATCACTGGCCTGATTAATAGGCCCGAATTGGAAACTTAATTGGATGTGGTTACAATTATAAAGCCGTGCTCTCCCCGGAGCGGCGGCCGGGCGGCACGACGCTCCGTCACCCCGCTCTGGAAAAACTATCAATCTCACACAGTCCTCTGTCTCGTCGCAGGCTCAGTCTGAAACGCTTGTTTTGAAAAGTGAGAAGAAATGGTGCCGATGGCGCTCAGATCATTTCAATGCAAATCAACCTGTCGGGGGAATCTTACGAAACTCAGTGGAATCGTCTCCCTCACGGGCTTTCTGTCTTTGCCTTTACAGGAAGCATAGACATAAAAAAGACAAAAAGAAAAGTGCTGGCCCATAGGTTCCTTTGTCTTGGGTAGATTTCACCACAAGACAAAGGATTTCATTGGAAAATGCAACGTTTCCATTTTCCCCAAATCCAGATCGTGTTCGTGGATGAACATTCACGCAAAAAATAACAGAGCCATCGCCACCGCCTCCAAAACAGCAGATCAATCAGTTAGAAGGATGCATGCTCTTTGAGGAGGGTAAACCCCGACAAACCCTCAAAAGGAAACCCGAAAAAATCTGATGGATTGACCCCTTAATATTGACTCTTTTGAGACGACCTGATGAATGGACGGTTGATCCGCGTCGGCTCAACTCACACACCTTCCCCTCGTTTTTTCTCACTCCACTCCCCCTCCAGAGGAACACCTATATGCCTATATGCATTTTCAGTGTATGATCCATCCATCCATCCTTCCTTCCTTCACTCTGCAGTGCCGCAGCCACAGGCGGCAGAAGGGGAGGGAGCCCTCCACTGGTCGGAGTGGACGCTGCAGGCCCACGGAGGGGATGAATGACATCACTCCACCCGCTTCCACCACCAGCCAGGACACAGGACACTTTTCCAGCTTACATCATCATCTCTGACGCAACGTCCTGGATCGTGTTCTTTCCCGTAAGATGAAAAACTTGAAAAGAACGAATTGTACTGCTTCCCTCGCTGTAAGCCACTTTCCGTGACAGGTCAGCCTGGCGCCCGATCTGCTGCGGCCATGCTGTCGATGAGGCGACGTCTCTGAAGCTCTCAGCGTGAACGCAGAGATGAAGGATTCTCTGGACGCTGGGAATAGAGACGGGGCTTTGGACGACCACCCAGGTTCTGCTGGTTCCAACCCCAGAAAACCCCACAAGGGTCTCTGGGGTTGGAGGGCATCTTGAGCTGGGGCCGTGTCATTTCAAGGGCAATTTGACAATGATTGGAGATCTGGTGGAGTTGTGGTAGTTCAGGGTAATCCAAGGTCGTCCATGGTAGTCTGGGGTAGTCCAGGTAGTGCAGGGTAGCACAAACCACCATGGTGGCGAGCTGTACTGCTGTGTGTGTGTGTGTGTGTGTGTGTGTGTGTGTGTGTGTGTGTGTGTGTGTGTGTGTGTGTGTGTGTCTCATCCTCTCTTCATTCCTCCTTTGTTCCAGTTACCTCTGTATTTCGCTTCCTCCCTGATGAAGACAGAACATTTTTTGCTTGATCGCCCGGCGTTCTGTCCGTCCAAACACCTCGAGGGAATCAAACCCATCACACGCAGCAGCCGCACAGGAAGTCAGATAAAAAACAACATCCACATTGACGGGGGGGGGGGTGGAGAGAGAGAAATTGAGAGAGCGAGAGAGGAGCGGGAGGGGCAGGGGGAGGCTGGAAGAGAGAGGGGGGAGGGGAAGAGGGGAGAGAGGGGGGTGGAGGGGGCGACCGAGCATATGTGCACGTCTGAGACTCGTGTCCCATTTACGTGACTATTATTAGGGCGTGTCACCATCTGTAGGTCCAGATCAACTATGATTATGATGAGCAATCAAACAAACAAACAAACAAACAAACAAACAAAACAAACAAACAAAAGCAAACAATCAAACAAACAATCAAACGAAACAAACAAACAAAAGCAAACAAACAAACAAACAAACAAACATTTTAACACATGCTAATGTAAACTCGGCAGCCAGTCAGCCACACTCCACCGGACGACGATCCCCGGACGACGCCCCCCGACGACGCCCCGGGGGTGAGAATGAAGCCTCCCTGCTGTGATTCACCTGTTTCCCCTCGGGAGCGACCGAGCCCTGGGACACGGGAGTCACAGCGAAAACAAAGGGTTAATTTAAAACTGGGGATGGTAGCACAGGAGGTAGAGCTGGTGGTCTAGTGATCTAAAGGTTGCTGGTTGGATCCCAGGCTCCTCCTGCTAGCATGCCGTAGTGTCCTTGAGCAAGACACTTAACCCCTAACTGCTCCTCATGGCTGCGTCCGTCAGTGTTTGAGCAATTGTAAGTCGCTTTGGAAGCGTCTGATCAATGTAATGTAAAACCAAACGGGAGGCGAACGTTTACCAAACAAACAGAGTCCAGACAAACAACCGAAAGAGTTAACGCGAAGACAGCTGGACACCCCCAACGGAGCGGCCCAAATCACACCGCAGGGCACGTGTACAGAGAGCGAGCCAAACCAAAATGGACACAAGAGGGAGAGACAAAGATCAGAAACAAAACCAACTGTAAATATCATTAAAAAAGGGACTAAATAATGACATTATGTTTTTTATTCCCTTTGGGAGTGAGAGAGCGGATAAGAAAGAAGAAACATGTGAATTAGTGTAATGGAGGGAATTCCAGTAGGCGCTGCCTTTTTATAAGTTACAAGTTCTAAGTTCTAGGTTTTAAGCGTCTGCAAGAAAGTTGGGAGTTTGGAAGAGCTCATGGCCGTGGCAGCAGCCGTGAAAACCTTCGACACTCAAACTGCGAGTACAATCTGGACGTCTGCTCTCGCCTGGTATTTTTGGTACGTGCCATGTTGATGTGTTTGAGTTCCGTCGGAACTTTGCGCATTCTGATACTTGATACACGAGCCCGTAGACTATGATGTCGATGCCGGATCCATCCAAGGATACTGTGAGAGGCCGTTGGGGGTTTGATGTTTCATGTTTGCCATCATGTGTTTATTTGATCGTATCATTAACCTTGCGGCTGGCTGATGCTGCGCTTTGTTTGTTTGCTTTTAGTGTCTATGTCACTGTTTTCTAACCCGTGATACAAGTTGATATGCAAACAAACGTTGCATGATTGTTATAAACGGGACCTGACACCACTCACAGTGCTTTAGTATGGTGGTTTACGGGGATGGTAGCTCAGGAGGTAGAGCTGGTGGTCTAGTGATCTAAAGGTTGCTGGTTCGATCCCAGGCTCCTCCTGCTAGCATGCTGTAGTGTCCTTGAGCAAGACACTTAACCCCTAATTGCTCCTGATGGCTGCGTCCGTCGGTGTTTGAACAATTGTAAGTCGCTTTGGATAAAAGCGTCTGCTAAATGACTAAATGTAAATGTAGTATAAAGTCATTTCATCTCTTCTCAATTTTTGTATGAATAATATGTATTTTTTATATGAATAAATAAGTACATTAATTGAAGCTAAGATGGGCCTCTTTTAATGAGGGAGAACCATGAGTGGAGATTACCATAAGTGTTGTGGTGTGGGGGTGGTGGGATTTAAAGTACCACTTTAGCTTTAGCTTTTGGAATTTGGCGCCCCTACAGTTTCTGAGGGCAATTGCACTTTTACACCATGGTCGTAAAACTTGGTCTGGTAAATAATTTTACCAGACCGAATTTGGTGTCTAAAAAAATTAATTTTACCGGACAAATTTGAACCCTATCAGTCACGTTTTAATAACGGTGTTACAAAAGCAGTTATAATGTACGCCTAGGTTACAGCGTGCCCTGCACGGACCTGGCCGCTTCCCGGAGCCGTGGGCTGGGTGCTCGTGCTGGGGCACGGGGATCGGCACCCTCCTACTGGTGTAGGTACCAGATGGGCTCGGCCTACCAGATCGGCTCGCCCGCGCAGGTCAGAGGGATGCGGATGCGGGTGCCGGCGCACCGCTGGAACGTCTCATCTACGCCGTCAGGGAGGTGGAGCGGGCCATGTTTTGTGCACCCGTTGCTCATCAGAGCAATCGATGAGCACGGGTTAAATCACCCATCCCCCCACACACATGAGAGGGAGCCTTTGTCATGATAAGGTTCAACTCGCTCCCGGCTTATTACATCTTACCACTCTCTTCAGTAAAATGGTTTGTCTTCGACATCATCGCCTGTCTCTCTGTGTCGGGGAGCCTGGGAAAAGCCGCTTGGGAGGCGTGTAGCAGAGGAACTGTCACAAGTGTATTTTAAGCTCTCTGCCTCCTCATGTTTTCGTCACGGCAACCAGGCCGTACAAGATTGTCAACGGCCCAAATGTTGCTGTCCAGGGCAACTGGGAAACAGTGTTGAGTGTTGTAAAAAGCCATTTATATTGTCGTCTGGATATGGTTAGGCTCATATCACAAGGCGTCCATTATCTGTTGCTTACTATTTAAATGACCTGAACATGTCATGCATGGGACTCACCGAGGCGGCG
>NC_137203.1:2921825-2926825 GCF_960531495.2 Zeus faber
CTCGACGTTGTTGTGCATCGAGGTGGAGCTGCTCCGTCGCGTGTTCCACACGCTGCGACATCCCACCGCCCACCCCCCAATCAATTATTCAAGGCCCTCCGCCTTTGAATCGGTGCTTGACGGGCGGCGGGGATGACGGGAGCTTGTACGGGCGGCGAGGGGAGGGGGCACCGTGGCCCCGGCCGAGCCACCCCGGCTCAGCCCCCCCGCCGCACCGACTCGGAGCCTGTCACTCGGCATCACCGCCGACCTTTTTACGCCTGCGCCCGGCGCCCTCCTCCGCCAGGCTGCGGCGGCTGAGCATGTGTCCCCGTTACCAGCCGCGGGGCCTTCTGAGAGTGCAACGCGTCCCGCGAAGGCGCGGTTGTAAAACGAGGGCGGAGGTGCGCGGGCGGCGCAGGTCCCAAGCGGCGCCGCAGTACGGCCGCACCTCGGCGGGTTAGGGTTAGGGTTAGGGTTAGGGTAAGGGTTTTCAGTTTCCAGATCCTGTACTGCCACCTCTCCTGGATTTTCTTTAATATCCTAAAAAAGCCTGGACGCCGGGCGCTGTGCGAGGGGAACTTTGAAAACGACAGAGCAGGTGTAGAGACAGCGAGGACACGTGGGTCCTGCTTTCACGCCGGTCAGAGCAGGAGCAGGAGGAGGAGCCTGCGAAGGGGAGAAGAGGCCACGCCCCCAAGCAAAAAGAGCTTTTGGTCAACATGGACGCGCCTTTCATTTCTGGAGAAGATGGCGTTCCCTCAGCGCTTGGGTTTCTCGAAATTGCAGTCATATCAGCGGAGCACCACAGAGAGGGGAAGGCACAGGCCCCTCGTTGACGTGGCTCGTCTGCACAGCGAGCTGAAGGTGTTGCGTGGATCGCCCCCACCCAGCCCAGGGACCGGGTCTTTCTCGCGCTCCAATGACCAACAACTCTTCAAACTGCGTCAACGGATTCTCACTCCGCCATCGACCGCTGCATCGGCGGACCGAGCCTTTTGGGCGTCGGGAAAGGATCGAGATCCACCGGCGCGGTGCTGCCGGGCCGCGGCGTCTGAGACGCCTCAGACATTTGAAAGCTCTGAGAGCTTCTATGAAAGTCACCCCAGCGTTTCCAAAGAAGGGTTGGAGATAAATTTTGAGGTGAATGAGTTGAACATTATTACTTTTTATGTACAATCACTTGTGTCTTGAAAGTAACCTTCCCGAGGACAACAGGCCTTCGGGGCTCAGGGCTCGCTGCATGGGTGCGTCTCCGCAGCGCCCCCTCCAGGCCCGGTCGACCGCCGCGTGGGCGCCAAGCGGCCCGGACCGCCCCGTCTGCGGGGGGCATTCCGGCAGGAAGAACGGCGTTGTACCCCGGGCTTGAGGGAGGAGCGGGGAGGGCCCATTAAAAGACGAGCGCGAGGGTTGGCGCGGTGGCGCCGGATCCGAGGCAGCTGTTCCCTTCAAACTTTCATGCTCACAGCCACAGCTGCTCTCCAAATGAGAGTTAATATTGCAGGGGGGTCCGCCCCCCCTCGGCCCGGGCACGTCGCATGGCCTGAGCATCAAACCCCGGCATGCAGGGGTGACACGGGCTCCGAAGGACACGCTGTTGTTTTTCCCTCTTCGTTGTTGGTGTGTCCTCCTGCCTCATCGGATCACATTCCCCCAACGGACAAGGTGGAAAAATGTTGTGTTTTTATGCGCATGAGAATGTGTTTCACTGCGTTAAATGACAAATACATGAGATTCTAAGAGGCTCTGCCCCTTCCTCCCCGGCTCCCCACCCTGACGTCTTGTCATAACCGTGTATTTCTCTGCACAAAAATATCACTTCTGCTATCTGGCGGATGCTTTTATCCAAAGTGCCTCACAATATAAAACAGAGCGACACAGGGAATAGAACCGTAACCCCTGGCCGTGTGAGTGCCTTGCCCCACCCACTATTCCCCTTGCGGCTCAGTGGGTAGAACAAGGCACTAGCGCCGCGATGTTGGGGGTTCTATTCCCTGCGTAAGGCTGCACCGTGTGTTGTGTTGTGCTGATAATATTCGTCCTGATGGATGTGGGGTTTCCACTCGACTGTCCGTTGCTTCTTGCTGTGCGGAGAGAGAGAGGGAGGGAGAGAGGGAGAGAGAGAGGGAGGGAGGGAGAGGGAGAGAGGGAGAGACTAGATCTCTTTGGACTGCCACTGCATATGCTGGTGCATAGACACACACACACACACACACACACACACAAACACACACTTTAAAACACAAACTGACAGCCACACACTCCCTCTCCGGTGAGTCTGATGTGAAGTGTCCTGTCTGTGCTGCTGCAGCTGCATAACAGAAACATCTGCTGCAACAAGGACGGCCGGCGCCCCCCACGTATCTCCCAGGATCCATCACTGACCCTCGGTGGCCGCTCAGCCAGCAGAGAGCGAGCCAGCACACCGTGCACGGACATCTGCAAGATGGCTGCAGACACGTGCACGCAGCCGTGTGTGCACTGCTGGGCGGAAGCCGAGGAACTACGCTGCTGCTCCGCTCTGCACAGCACGGGTGGAGGAGACGCTGGAGGGCAGGCTGCGCAAGAACTGCTCCAAAAGATGGACCAAAAGGCAAAACGCAAAATGAGCTGCAAACAAAAATCTGAGCATTTAGAAAAAATTCACCGGAAAAAACACCAAGATCTGAATATTTAAGTACAATATACTGTATATACTGTAGAAGGGTTTTTTTAACCCTTGCTCGCTTACTTTGCATGTGTTGCATGTTTCAGTCTCCAACTTCGACACCAAACTGAGGTGAACTCAAGTACATTTACAGAATAAACTGTTTATACACAGTATATACACAGTGTGTATGTATATATATATATATATATATATATAAAATTGACTGTATCATGATTTGTCGGTCATGTCGATTATAAAATATGTAAATATATGTGTGTAAATATATAAAATGTGTAAAATTTATAAAATATGTAAATATATAAAATGTGTAAAATATGTAAAATATGTAAATATGTGTAAATATATGAAATGTGTAAATATATAAAATGTGTAAAATTTGTAAACGTGTAAATATATAAAATGTGTAAAATATATAACATGTGTAAATATATACAATATGGAAAATTTGTAAAATATATAAAATGTGTTAATATATAAAATGTGTAAATGTGCGTGCTGACTAGTGAACTGGATTTGACACCAGTACCGTCCTTTTCAATTCAGCAGTCCTCAAATCAGACTTGTGTCCTTTCACCCGATTGGCTGTCACACCCCCGGGGGAGGGGCTTGTTTCCCGGAAGCTTCTGATGTTCCAGCGAATCACTGCTTTGCACTTTAAAGGGAGAGTGAGACACCTGCCGTGACATTCTGATCTCTCCTCAGAACCTGTCGCCTTCCGGCTCCCTGGGGTGTGAGACCTTCTCAACTGTGCCAGGGAAGGAGCTCACCGCCGTGTGGATCCTACTGGGCCACAGTTGAGCTCAACCAGATGTTTCGGCACTCCACCACATTAGAAGGTTATGAGACAAGAAAAGTGCAGATTTTTGACATGCGTTGACATTTAAAAGGTTAATTCAGCACAGAAATCCAAGATGACTGTGAGGACAGAATAGAGTACATCAGAGGAGAAGAGAACGTCTCCTCACCACCCACGGTGCTTGTTTGGTTCAATAAGGAAACGGAGTAAAATAAAATAACCGACATCTAAGATAGAAAATACACTGTTTTGGCGCACTGCCCATCGCTGGTGTCATGGTACAGTCGGTACTCATTTAGGCGGGGCTCATTTAGATCAGTTCAGTAAACATTTGGGCCCTGGACGCCCACCCCTGACGACCCCTGACCCCTGACGACGCCACTGTCACCAACGTTCTATTACCGTAATACCTGCAAATGGGGGGACCAAAAATCCTGGTGTTGCCCCTATTCGGGCGCCCCTGACCCTCAGCATCTCAGAGCAGAGTGAACTTTCAGGATTTTAAAACATAAATCTAAATACTGTTCCTTTGAACGGAGGACTAGATGCTCCTTCGGACGGAGGACTAGATGCTCCTTCGGACGGAGGACTAGATGCTCCTTCGGACGGAGGACTAGATGCTCCTTCGGACGGAGGACTAGATGCTCCTTCGGACGGAGGACTAGATGCTCCTTCGGACGGAGGACTAGATGCTCCTTCGGACGGAGGACTAGATGCTCCTTCGGACAGAGGACTAGATGTTCTTTTACCAGATATAAACTCCTTCTATGAAATCGGTCGGTAGTTTTCCGGGTGCAGTACAAAGTTGGAGCAGGTCCACATCCACCAGAACGAGCTCCCAATGCTGAGACCGGACTCAAGCGGCGCTCCCTGCCGCGCTCCATCACGTTAGACGTGTCCTCCACCACCCGATCGCGTGATTAAGAAACTTGATTGATCTTCGCAGACGTGAACATCAGTTTGTCGCGAGCCCCGCGGGCGTGGCACCCACCCGAGTGAGACACCGATCACCTAAAGTGTGTCTACATTATTCACCGCGATGAATAAATCAGTCGCAGCCGTGCTCCGGCAGCATATGCAGGGGCCCCGAGTCGCCTCCATTCCCCATTCTAAGCATCTGCTCGGGCGGGGTCGCCGCACGCGGCCGCCCGGGACACGCGGCGCCGGCCACTGAGACGCCAGGATGGAGCGTGAACGACACCTGTATGGAGAACAGAAGAACCCAGGTTGAGGGAGGGTTTTGGGGCGGCTCCGCCCACATCTCTCTGGTCAACGCTGAATTCTTTGACGCTCGTTCGGCTTCTGTGTCGCTGTGAAAAACCTTCTGACTTTGTTATTGGAAGGTACCGTGACCGTCAGTGGAACAAAGAGCCGGGGAGTCACGCTCGGTGGATGCGTGGAAGGAAGCACCGGAACCTTCTCACCTGGTGCTTCCTCAAACACGGATGAAAACCGAGGATCGGAGGAATGGATCCACTGTACAACCGAGGAGCATGATCTGAGTAACAGCAACAAACAGGAAATGACATTTGGTTTCCTGCTTCTTCTGGTGAA
>NC_137203.1:2934325-2964325 GCF_960531495.2 Zeus faber
GTGGCTTCTATTGTTCACCTTCCTCCACGAAACATGTTATTGACATGTTGAGATGTTATCGACATGTTATTGACATGTTGACATGTTGTTGACATGTGGCGACATGTAGTTGAGATGTTGTCAACATGTTATCGACATGTTGTTGACATGTTATTGACATGTAGTTGACAAGTTGAGATGTTATCGACATGTTATCGACATGTTGTTGACATGTGGGGACATGTAGTTGACAAGTTGAGATGTTGTCAACATGTTATCGACATGTTGTTGACATGTTATTGACATGTAGTTGACAAGTTGAGATGTTATCGACATGTTATCGACATGTTGTTGACATGTGGGGACATGTAGTTGACAAGTTGAGATGTTGTCAACATGTTATCGACATGTTATTGACATGTTGTTGACATGTAGTTGACATGTAGTTGACAAGTTGAGATGTAATCGACATGTTATCGACATGTTGTTGACATGTTGACATGTTGTTGACATGTGGCGACATGTAGTTGACAAGTTGAGATGTTGTCAACATGTTATCGACATGTTGTTGACATGTTATTGACATGTAGTTGACAAGTTGAGATGTTATCGACATGTTATCGACATGTTGTTGACATGTGGGGACATGTAGTTGACAAGTTGAGATGTTGTCAACATGTTATCGACATGTTGACATGTTATCGACATGTTATTGACATGTTGTTGACATGTAGTTGACATGTAGTTGACAAGTTGAGATGTTATCGACATGTTATCGACATGTTGTTGACATGTGGCGACATGTAGTTGACAAGTTGAGATGTTGTCAACATGTTTTCGACATGTTGACATGTTATCGACATGTTGTTGACATGTAGTTGACATGCAGTTGACAAGTTGAGATGTTTTTGACATGTTATCGACATGTTGTTGACAAGTTGAGATGTTATCGACATGTTATCGACATGTAGTTGACAAGTTGAGATGTTATCGACATGTTATCAACATGTTATTGACATATTATGGACATGTTGACATGCTGTCGACATGTTATCGACATGGTGTTGATATGTTATTGACATGTTATCGACATGTTGTTGACATGTTATTGACATGTGGTTGACGTATTATCGACATGTTGACATGCTGTCGACATGTTATCGACATGTCGACATGTTATCGACATGTTGACATGCTATTGACATGTTATCGACATGTCGTTGAAATGTTATTGACATGTTATCGACATGTTATCTACATGTGGTTGACATGTTGTCGACATTATGTTGACATGTGGTCAGACATGTTTTCGACATGTTGACATGTTGACATGTTGTTCTCCTGGTTCTAACAAACAGGGTCCAGTCCCGTGTTCGGGTGCGAGGAGATGGCAGAGGAGGGCGTGGCAGAGGAGGGCGTGGCAGAGGAGGGCGTGGCAGAGGAGGGCGTGGCAGAGGAGGGCGTGGGGATTGGATCCTCTGCATCACTTCTCTCTCTCTCTCTTCCTCATTGGCTCCAGAGAAAGTGACTTCCCTTCCCTCCTCGCCCTCCACCATCTCC
Organism: Zeus faber; assembly: GCF_960531495.2. NCBI lineage: Eukaryota > Metazoa > Chordata > Actinopteri > Zeiformes > Zeidae > Zeus > Zeus faber. The sequence continues at coordinate 2,935,865 of NC_137203.1, forward strand.
CTCTCTTCCGCTCGCTCTCCCTCTCTCTCCGTCCCTTTTCATCCCCCTCTCGCCGGGGATCAAACCTCCCTAATCCCGGGATTTCGTGGCCCCCAAAACAGCTTGGGCCCATCAGCAAATTGCGGCGGCGGCATATGGTGCAGGTTTAGGATTCATCTGCCGCTCACAGGGAGAGAGAGAGAGAGAGGAAGGGAGAGAGGGAGAGAGAGAGGAAGGGAGAGAGGGAGAGAGAGAGGAAGGGAGAGAGGGAGAGAGAGAGGAAGGGAGAGAGGGAGAGAGAGAGGAAGGGAGGGAGAGAGAGAGGAAGGGAGAGAGGGAGAGAGAGAGGAAGGGAGAGAGGGAGAGAGAGAGGAAGGGAGAGAGGGAGAGAGAGAGGAAGGGAGAGAGGGAGAGAGAGAGGAAGGGAGAGAGAGAGAGAGGAAGGGAGAGAGGGAGAGAGAGAGGAAGGGAGAGAGGGAGAGAGAGAGGAAGGGAGAGAGGGAGAGAGAGAGGAAGGGAGAGAGGGAGGGGGAGAGATGCAGTATAATAAATATGATATTATTCTGTATATGTTTCTATTAGTCGTCACACACACACACACACACACACAAGCAATTTCAGGTGATTTTCATTTTGTGATTGATTGATTAATTTTCAGAAAATAGTTTTAACTCAACCATGTTGTCGAGCGACTATTTTATTTTAAATAAAATAAAATAGAATGTGATAATAAAAAAACCATAAGAGAACAATGACATTATTTTCAACAATAAATAAAAATGTAAACGCTAACAAACACGGTGCCAAAGACTTCAGCTTAAACCTGTGGACACACACACACACACACACACACACACACACACACACACACACACACACACACACACACACACACACACACACACACACAGTTTAATCCCATAAATCTGTTTGTGTCCAATTAAAGATGGCCGCTAGCAATGTGAAAACAGAAAAAGTCAAAATTCAGGTTTTATTTAAAAAACAGTTTCACAGAAAATAGTTCAAAACTGCAGCAGTACAAAAAAAACCCATCGCAAAATATTCGATATTAGCAAAACATTTTTAAATTACAACAACAACAACAACTATACAATTTTGGGGTGAAACTCTTTTTTGCTTTTTTGTAAAGGAAGAAAGTTGCATGAAAGAGGGAAAATTTCAACGTGAAAATGACAAAATGTGAAACGTGACGATAAGTTGTTTTTCACAACTTTAGAAAATTCTAAAATTTGTGTTGAAAATAAAACAAATCAGAGTTTTGCTGTGACACAAATTTTTCACTTAACTTAAAAAAAAAGTTTTTTTTAAAGTTACATTTAATTTCATTTGTGCAAAGAAAGCAGTGTGATGTGAGAACAAGTGCAAATAGAGTATAAAAATATTGAACAGTTATATAAAATAAAATATTTGAAAAGCAGAGTCATTCATTCTGAAATGGAACAACATCACAAACATTCAAATTTACATGAAGGAAATCCTCCAAAAACCTGCGTCTGAGGCACTGGGGGAAGTCGGTTCCACATTGGGTCTGTGTGTCTGTTCCGTATTGACCGGACGGAAAGGAAGCGTCAAACATGTTTCCATGGAAACCAGTTCGGACCTCGACTCCGCCCCCTCGCCCCGCGCCGCCGAGCGAGGAAACAAAAGAATGAGCCGGGAAGACGAGCGCCACGCCCCCCCGCCCCCCCCCCCCCCCCAACCTGACGCCGTCCGGACTTATCTGGCGTGTCAGCTGACGAGGCCGGCGTGCCGTGTGCAGACGTGCCACTGACCTGGCCACTGGTCACTGTCCACACGACTCGGCGTCAAAGCGCCGCGCCGCGCCGCGACGTCCCGTCGGAGCCTCCGCCCCGATGCAAAGTGACTGGATGGTTGGAGCCTTTTCCCTCGGCTGCAGCCCCCCCCAACACCCCCCGCTCGCCCCCACCCACCACCCTACGCCGCCCCCACCCAAACGGCCATCATTTCGTGGACGGCGTCATGACAGCGCGCTTGAGAAAGGCGCCACGCACCTTCAATGTGTCCCTCTCCGCCGGCGTTTTGGGGACGAGGGGGAGTCACGGGGGACTTTGGGGGAGTATGGGGGTGTAGGAGGGTGTGTGGGGGTGCAGGGGGGTGTATGGGGGTTTTGGGGGTTTTGGGGTCGGGGGGGAGGCGGCCTAGGAAGATAATTTCTGGAAATGAACAATACTTATCCGTCCGTCGAATCCGCTGCGTCGGGTTTGCGTTGTGGTGACGGCGGTTGTAGGTCACGCAGCGTCACAGGCGGCTGCTCGCTGTTCACTTTAATTACTTTAATTAAACTTTGATATTCTGGGATGCGGCGAGGGCGGCGGCTCCATCGGCGTCTCGGACCGCTCCGAGGAGGAGGAGGAGGAAGAGGAGGAGGAGGACCCGGGGTCTGGGGCTCTGGACATGGCTCAACGCGGGCGCCGGCCCGCCCCGCGGCCCGTGACGCTCTATTAATTTCGGGTCCCGAGCGCGTGACGGGAGGGAAGGTGTCTCGGCGAGGGAGGGCGGGGTGGGTGGGGGCGGGGCCTGGGGGCGTCCTGTCCGCAGCCCGTCATGCGTGTTGATGAAGTGACAGCGCCGCGTGGAGGCAGTGCCGCCGGGCAGCGAGCGGCGAGCAGCGCCCCCGGAGGAGGGGAGGCTCCGTGATGAGACCGTCCCCAAAGGCGACCGGACCTCTGGAGCGTGTGTGTGTTTTATTTCGGCGGCGATAGCTTCCGTCTGCGGCTGCACAATATGGTCGCAGCGTGTTCATGGTTCGTGTTCATGGTTTGGTCTTAACTCGACCCGAGAGCCACATGTTTCACCAAACCGCCGCCGGGGTTTGGTGAAACATGTGTGAAGAAAAAATGTAAAAAATTAAATTAAATTAAAAAAGAAACATCAAAAAAGTATAAAACATAAAAAAATCTAATAAAGGAACACACACACACACACACACACACACACACACACACACACACACACACACACACACACACATATATGTATATATATATATATGTATATATATATATATATATATATATATATATATATATATATATATATATATATATATACAGTATATATATATGTATATATATATGTGTTAGTATGGACAGTGATAGTTATTTTCTGGGATTTGAAACCTCTGATCTTCCTTTTCCTCCTCTTCCTCTAATGATGCGGCACACGGTTGAAATTCATGCAGCGACCCTGAGGACGACACAAAGACGGAACAAAATATAACAAAATACATTTTAATACATTCAGCAAATATAAAAAAATACACATTAAAAACAACAAATCAAACATTATTCATTTGCAGCTGAAAATTGAAATTTTCAAGTCATTCGTAGAAAGGCTTTGACTCAGAATAAACCAATAATGTTATTTAACAGCCAGGACATTCAGAACATTTTTTTAACATATCTGTCTATATATCTTTTATTCTTTATAAATATATTTTGAATTTGATTTATCGATTTCTAAATTATTTTTTTCATTTTTGTCATATGTTTTGGTGAGAAGTAATTTCTATTTAGCTTTTATTGAAATGTGGAAAACAACAGATTTTGTACTTTGAATTAATAAATATTAATATAAACTTTGACTTGTATTCATTTAATAAACAAAAAAATGTATTTTAACAAAATGTACAAATTATTGGACTTAAGACAAAACAGTTAACAAACACAAATAATAAAATACTATTAAAATATCGTTGTAAATAGAATTGACACAAATACATTTGATACATTTTCTTTTTAAGAAACAGTTCACAGTCTACCATGTTAATATTGTGCACGGCAGCACTGGTCGAAAAGCAATTTTTATTAAAATAAATGATTGAAAAAGGTTTCAATTTCCAGTTTTCTGAAAGATGATTTTAGCAGCAAAAAGCAGCAGAGCAGCCAGGACGCTGCAGAACCTCACGCAGCCTCTTACTTCACCCCTGGACCCCCGGTCTGGGGGTCTGGTCCTCACCCTCCTCACCCCCCTCACCACCCCTGGGCTGTGCCCCCCACCCACCCCCGGACCCCCTCACCCTGCTGGTGGGGTCCGGTCCTCTGCCGCGGAGCCACTCACTGGCGGCGGGCGTCGACTGGCATCAAGAGGGAGCTCTAGCACAGCTAATCAGCTCCGACCCCCCGCCCTCCCTCTCTCTCTCTCCATCTCACACACACACACACACACACACACACACACACACACACACACACACACACACACACCCTCTCGCTCGTTATTCCTTTCTTTGTTTCTGTGAACCACGGCCTCTTTCTCACCCTCTGTTCTCTCCTTTTATTCTTTCTTTCTTTCCCTAATTTCTTTGTACCACGTGTTTATGTCTTGTCTCCCTGTCTTGTCTCCCTGTCTTCCTTCCTGTCTTCCTTCCTTCCGTTGTCCCTCCATTCACTCCCACGCATCTCTCCCTGACCAGAACCTCATCTGGTGCATCAGCGTGCGTTGTCATGACGACCACGTGCCTTGAGGTGTTACAGGTGAGCCCCTCCACCCCCACCCTCCACCCCCTGTGCCTGGCAATGGCGGCACAATCCCACTCCGGTCGGAGCTCCAGGCGAGCTGCTCCGCTGCTCAGCCTCCATTTGTCAGTATTGGCAGCGTTGGAGGGGTGCGGGGGGGGACGAGGTGGAGGGATGGGGCGGTGGTGGCGGTGGTGGTGGTGGTGGTGGTGTTGGGGGAGGCTGCTTCCTTCCTGCGTGCACGCTAAGCCCCTCGACGTGCACCCTCTGCGACTAATCTCGCACAGTCAACAAATAAGGCACATCAGATGCTGTTTTGGCCGCGGCCGTCAGAGTGGCTAAGTTCAGTGGATTTTGCGGGTTTTAAAGCGCGGAGGCTTCGGGAGGAGGAGGCGGAGGGACACGGTGCGAGGGCGCAGCAGGTGCAGCGCAATACGCTGCGACCCGCTCCAGATCCCAGATGAGTGAGGCCTGACTTGGCAGCGAGCAGCGACGGGGACGTCGAGGGCGACGGAGGGACGGGCGGAGCGGCCCACCTGCTCCACCCCGAGACGAGTGACTGATGGAAGAGTGAAGTGGGGAGATGGACGGGTGGAGACAGGGAGAGGGGTGGGGGTGCGGTTATTATTTATTTTTTCAGACGGAGATAAGAGCAGTGATGTGTGTGTTCCGATGGGATCCTACTAAACTGAGGGAAAAGCCTCGAATGGAGAAGTTTTTTGATCATGTAAAACTAGACTTGACGCTGAGAGCTGACACACACACACACACACACACAGAATCAGCTGGACCAGACATTGAACAGACTTTACCCCGCCAGCTCCCCAGTACAAAGTCAGAGTAATGTGGGAATAGAGCAGGTCATTGTCCGGAGAATTTACAGCAAGCGAGTGGGTGTGTTGATCATGTTGCACTGATCAGCCACAACATTAAAGCAGTGATGTTATATGTTATATGTTATATGTTATATGTTATATATATATACATATATATATATATATATACTGTTATATATATATATATATATATATATATATATATATATATATATACTGTTATATATTATAATTACATGTATACTGTTATATATTATTATCATATGAGGGATATATTAGGCAGTAAGTGAACAGTCAGTTCTTGAAGTTGATGTGTTGGAAGCAGGAAAAATATATAATGTCCAATTTTCTGCTTTATACTTTTGTTTTATTATTTTTGTTAATGATGATCTTATCTCTTCACACCCTGAACCAGCAGCTTCCAGTCCACTACCAGTAAACACACACACACACACACACACACACACACACACACACACACACACACACACGCATGCATACACACAAAGACACACACACCTACACACACACACACACACACACACACACACACACACACACACACACACACACACACACACACACACACACACACAGGCCCTATCCCTGTCAGTTATTATTATTATTATTATTATTATTATTCAAAATACTGCAAAACAAAATCAGAATTTTTGAATCAACCAAAGGTTTCCTTGACCAGTGGTTCTCAATATTGGGGCTGGAGAGCCTCAGGGATACTTCAAGAGGTTTCAGGGGGTACCCAGCGAAACTATGAATATTAAAACTTTACTGTTATTTAATTTCCAAGATGTCAGCACCGATGGAGAATGTCCAGTGAGGAGTGTTTGGATCCTAGTTCCACTGTTATCTGAGACACTGAGCTCTGAGACTGATCAGATAATGAGGCTCAAACTGAGGCTCCTTCATGTGGAAGGAGCCTGAACCACTGCCGGCACTAAAGTACGTGGCAACGTTTTCCAACCCACTTCTTGGAGCGAGGGATGACAAGGCGAGCGGTTGCCTGGGTGGCGGTTGCCAGGGTCGCGGTTGCCGAGGCCACGATGTCCCCAAAACATGTCTTGCTCCTCCTCTCCGGCCCCGTCCAGCCCTTCTCGGCTCTGCAGGTGTCCACGTCGGTCTGGACTCCACGTGGTGTCTGTCGCAGGATCATTTGGCTCCTTCTCTGGGATCCGGATGTTTGGCTTCTGATGTGTCCCCCATACGTCTCCATGGATCTGAGGATCGTGGATCTCCATGATCTCTCTTTTACGAGCTGGGCCTTCGATGCTTGTGTCCATGTGTACTTGTTTCAATATGTTTCTGTCTGGTGTATAAGATATCTAACAAATAAAGGAAGGAATCTCTGTCTGTCCGTCTCTCTCTATGTATGTCCTTCGATTCTCCGCAGGTTCTCCACTATGGTTCCCACGGTGCGAGCCCCACACTCAAAACAGTACACGGTCCCCCATGCGGAAAAAAAGCCAATCACTTCTGACTTAGATTTAAGATTCTTAATGGGATAAGAAATGATGGAATGATACACAAATCTTCCTGTCTATTTATGCGCCAGCACGTGGAACTTCAGCGCGCCTCGCATCGCTCCGGTAAAGTGGCCAAAATGAGCGAGTCGACCCGGGTGTCCCGTTCACATCAGAGCCGATCGGAGCTGGAGCTGATTAAAACCTGTGTCTATTGCAGGGTCATTTGACCCGGGACTGAAACCCGGGTTTTACCTTTCCCACTGATGACAAACGCTGGATGTTAGAGGGTGTTACTGGATTTTTGGTGCAGTGGGAAAGGGCGATTAGGTGTGTGTTTTCCCGTGAAAAGGAGTGTATCTCCCTGGTGTTTTTCACCATGAGTCACTGCGACTTTCACAAACAGGCATGTTTTGAACGGGCACTGCACTAGTATGAAGTAACATAAACCTCGGTAATATTATTAATATGCCGGATGGAAAAAGCACGCAACACAAAACACTAGTCTCGTTATGAAAAGTGGGATTTGTTGAGATGGTTTTGGATAGTGTGTCGACACCTCCAACTAGATTAAGGAGCAAAACCTGTTTCCCTGCTTCCTTGTTCAATATTTTGGGGATGATTATCGGTGCTTTCAGAAGAACAGAACAGCTCTAAAGTCCAGGAGAAGACATTTGATTTTCTCACCATATTACGATAACCAAAATGTCACACGATATCTAGTCTCATATCAGAATATTAACATATCAACGTATCAACATATCAACATATCATCATATCAACATATCAACATATCATCGAGCCCTACTGCTCCATCTCTCAAATAAATCCAATCCAATATTCCCCCATTTCATTCTGGTCTTATTGCTGCAATCTGAGGTCTAATGTCACGGTGTTGGTCATGTCGTCGTCCATCGGATGTGACACAACGTGGACACAAACCTCAATGTGAATTATACAGGCTATTTGAAGGTTTTGATGAATATTATTGATAAAATATCACATCCGGGAAGCGTGCGACCCGCTCATCAGCTCCGATCAGCGAACGCTCAGCGACTGACCGGAAATCTGCACTTCTCACTTCCATTCCCTCCGTTCAACTCCAGTAAAGATAAATACGGCGCTTGTTTGGGTGTGTTTATGATTTCATGTTCACCACCAACTTTTACGAAGACTTTTGGAAACGCTAGACTGGAACCAAACAGCGAGGAAGCTTGTTCACTCTGACCAAATGTTTGCACTGGCTCCTTGTATTTATTAATTGTAAAGTTTGTTACATGTATGAATTCAAGTTGCACAATGAATCAGAGTCGTAGGTTGCAAAACGAATCTCCCATCTGGACCGTGGTGTGGAAATACTTGCGAGCATCAGAGTTGTAATCCAGTTGAAAGATGCTTATTTTGCAATGATAAGCTACAGGCTTTGAAAGATTTTATTGCCAGAACAGAGACGTTTCCTTCCACATTAGAGCTTTGCCGCCTTTATTGTTGCCGGCTGTATGTAATCTAGGGTTTACATAATCCAACAGGACAGCCACCGCTCTCCTCAAACTACCAGACAACGTCTATTTACTGTTTTCTATGTGCATTCTCCGCTTTTAAATCAATATTCAACTGAGAGGCTGCTGGTCTGGAGGTCACCTGGCCCGGGAATCTGCACTTCTCACTTCCATTCCCTCCGTTCGATTCCAGTAAAGATAAATACGGCGCTTGTTTGGGTGTGTTTACGTTTGGTTTGGTGTATGTTGTCCTGACTGCAGACTGTAACGTGAACACTAAACATTTAATCTACTCTGCTGTACTCCACTACGTACTACACTACCCCAACTGACGCATCGATTGGGCTCCATTCACAAAGTCGTTTTGGAAGAACAGGGAAAGTATTTTTACGAGCTGGCTCGTTGAGGAGCTGCCTGCGTCTTGGCTGTACTGGCTGTTGTCGGGAGGGTGAAAGTACGGGAGACCGAAGTGGGTTGGCACTCGTTTCACTCTGCCGTATTTCTCTGGCATCATTTACGTTAGAATATTCTAACCAGCAGCAAATGAAAGATGAAGGTCTCAGCCATTCTGCAAATAAATATGTTCTAATGTACGCAAATGTTTCAAAAATGAGGTGAATGGTGATTAAAGTCATGTTGTGCACACGCTATGGGGTTGTTTGGCACAGGATTAAAATGCTAAAATTACAAAAAATGAAGAAACCAATAGAAACCATTTGAACATTTAATTCAAACAAGAAACAGAACATATCTGCGCATTTATACCAGAATATCTGCGCATTTCCAAAATCTCCATCTAACACAGTTTTATAATTTGTTGAAGTCACAGACCACCTCATTACTTTCGATACTATAAAAGTGAAATGTGACCCTCACCAAAACATGAGTGACTTTCAGATGTTTTTACATAGGAGATATGTGCAGGTCAAGAAAGCAAACATTTTGATGTGACATCTTTGTTTCTGTGAGTTTTCAAAGGACCAGTAGATAGCTGTGTGCCAACCAACCCTGGTCTCCGCCAGTCAATCGAGTCTGCTTTCGAGTCCACAATGTCAGCAGCCAGATAAGGTGCAAATCATCTGAATCCCTTTCATTGGCATAATTAATTAAGACTGATCTTTTAATTTCACTGGATAAAGCTCCACACCCACAAAAACCTGCTATGTAAAATACACTGTTTGCTGTTTTTGGGCGTAGGGAAAATTCAACAGGCTCCAAAGAAAATGAAGCCATCAATGCATGGGTCCCTCGACATGAAGAGGCTCTCAGATGCCTGTCTGTCGAACCATTTGACGCGTTCGTTTTTACTCTGAGTTCTCCAACACATATTGAACCAATTTCAATATGGAGGGGAAGAGCACAGCTGCAAGGGGGCCGAGGAGAGCGCCAGCGAGTGAGCAATCCTCCCCGCACAAGGCAAAGCCCTATTCTCTCAGCCCCTCATCCACACACTGCCCACATAGATCTGCCATCTGGCCTGATGGGAAACCGGAGCCACCTGAGACACTGCCAAACACATGACGCTCGCTGACAATGCCGGTCACATGGTAAAAAGACAAGGAGAGATTATTAAAGTCAAGATTAAGAGAAGTGAGGCCACCAGGTTGAAATTCTCCTCCTGTTCCACCGTAAAAATAGATTCCATCCGAGTTGACTGGGGCAGCTGTCAGGAATCTGTTAAAGTAAGCCCCCTAATATGGCAAAGGAGCGTAGCAATGATAGCATTTAATGTTAGTGTTGATCTGGGCACGGCGGCGCTGCCCGTGATTCAGATCCACAGTAATAATAAAAAGCCGCCGCTGAGTGCTCCGCTGTCATAATTTACAGGGACATAAATATCCCACTTCAGACAGCATATTTACAGCACGGGCCTTTCAAACGGCGACTGTGACTCCAAACGAGGTCTTCTGTGTAAATAAAGTGACATATGAAAGGCAATCAAGGCGCGACGCCGACGTGATTGAGCAGGGGGAGGAGAGGGGGGTGATGATGTTTCATTTCGGGTCACCAGTAAAAAGTTAAGTGTGCGGGCCGTGGCATGATGCCTGGAGATTCAGTGTCACTGGACGACATTTCCTCAAGGACAATGAGGTGTTTATAAAGGGAGAGGGGTAGAGGGTGAATGAAGGGAACTATTATTTCATATAAAATCAAAGTTATTTTGTAGTGTGAAACGTGGTGAAATCTGGTTTCACAACAGTATCACCGTGGACGGTATTTCACCAGTGGCCTGCCAGACAGCGATGATATACAGTATCTGTTATTGTATTTCAGTATTGGCTCATGGACAAGGACCTGAGAGCAAAGCTGTTAGCAGCACTGAGCAATGCAGTAAAGGGAATGATTCAATGATATGTCCATATGACAGCACTGACTTAAATATGGCACAAGCTCTTTGGCGGAATAAAATCTACTTTTGTCAGGTTGAGAACATGAAGTAAGCAGCAAATGCTAAACAACGTCTGTGATGTAATGTAGGATGATATACAGTTAATATATCATAGTATATATAGTAATACCGATCCTTCCTATCTTTCTGTCTGTCAGACAGAAAACAGAACTTCAAACTAATGGCCCATTTCATGCGTTATTGTATTTTTGTTCTGTGCCGAGTGTACACCTGAAGGTAAAAGATCACCTCAGTTCTTGGCTTGAGCCAATTTTTCAAGCTACTTCAATCCCATCCCCAAGCAACACAAACCTGAACACAACCTCTGAAAACACATCAGGCGATGGCCTTCTCTGTTATCCATGAATGCCATACATTACATTACATTTAGTCATTGATCAGACGCTTTTATCCAAAGCGACTTACAATTGTTCAAACACCGACGGACGCAGCCATCAGGAGCAATTAGGGGTTAAGTGTCTTGCTCAAGGACACTACAGCATGCTAGCAGGAGGAGCCTGGGATCCAACCAGCAACCTTTAGATCACTAGACCACCAGCTCTACCGCCTGAGCTAGACAAACATACTGTAAACTGTTGTGGCAGTTGATCGCTGCTCATGATCATCCTACAATCAGAGCACATCTCCAGGGACCCGTGGCTCTGCTCAAACGACCCTGCTGGGGCCTACAACCCCGACTTTGAGGATCATACAAGTTCTGCCGGTTCTGCGCCCAGCTCCTCCTTGCCGCGCATCCTCCCTCGTCCGTTGAGTATCACTGTACACGGCCGGTATGGGGTGGGCCAAATTTTCTGACCAATCAGGGAGGGAGGTCCAGACTCCCGGGCGGAGCTAAGCTACCAGTCGGTTTTCGTCATCGTGGTTTAGAAAGCAGGCATTATTATCAAACAGCCTTAGCGTAGGCGTCTGCCACTTGTTGGAAAGACAGTATCTCACTGTTCCTTTGCATAGCACAGTATGTTTTCATACTGTTCCTTCTTCTTACAAAAAAGAAATCACCTTAATTCGGTTTTATGATGTAAAGCAACTCTCCATCAGTTGTCTGCTGTTCCAAGGATAAGTGGCGACTCTGGAGGCCTGAACACTGACACTCGAGGTGCGGTGGCTTCCGTTGCCTGGGCATCCCGCTCACCACCAGCACCAACCCCTCCCTGGGTTTTGTCATAGTAAGTGCACATCATTGGCAGCTAAAAGCTCTGGGCAACGTCCCTCTGGTTGTTCCAGAGAAATGCCAATCGTTTTGGCGTGCGCGGCGGCTCTCACAGACGGCGCAGGGAGGCACAGATGGCACTAATGGACGAGCAGAATCCAACCCGGGGCCCGGGACGGAGCTACGCCGGATCGCGTCCAAATAACTGTAGTGTGAACGCACTGTATGGCCAACGGGACCGCCACGCTCCCCTCGCACGGCTGATGCCACGCCGGTGCGGCATAAAGAATTTAAAATTAATAAAATAATCATGAGAGGAGAGGACTGTGGGTGGATGAGGATGGATCGGATCCAAGGGAAGCACACACAGAGGAGAGGCTGTTTTTGGGGGTCGATACAAACTGGAGTGAGAAAGGGAGTGAGACAGAGAGAGGGGGGAGGGAGAGGGGGAGTCAGAGAGGCCTTGTCCAAATCAACACCCTACAGGGACTTCCATCCTTTCAGACATACAGCTGGGTTTACATACAACTGACTGTCTGTTGCTCTGAAGAAAGAGCTACAGTAAACAAAGCGCTGCAAGCTATCTGACGTTCCACAACCTACTGTCGTCGCTCAGTTTATTCACTACGAGAACAAACCAGAGATACAAGTGAGAGCATAGAACCCTGTGCCGACACCAAGCACCACTTTTTTAGGGAGCTGTGCGAAATGGCATGTGGGAGGAGCTTTTTTATGATCCGACCAAGAACTCTCATTCATTTCATTCATTTATGGAATGTCATGGGTGTGTTGTTTATATGACTCAATGTCCCAGTGTCGACAGGTCCAGAGGAAGCGAGTGAGGTACGTGAGATAGCTCCCAGGACTTGACGCTGTCGGGTAAACTACCTTTTAAAATGTTTAGAACAGGTTGCTGTTCATTCCGGTTATTTCGGTTAGAGCTGTCACAATTATTCCACCATCGCCTGATCGTAATCCTTTTAGCAGATGACAATCTTACCACGACATTGTTGAGATTCTATATTTATAGGTTTTGATTCAAATGTCAACCAAGGGATTTTAGGCCAATGATAGAATTGCTGCAACAAACACAATCCAAATGGTAAAATGGAAAATGAAACACCAGCCCAAATATTTATGCTGTGATGTTCAGTCCCAATAAACGTCTCTTCTTTGCGTGGTGGATGTGTCTTACTACACTGTTCATTACTACACTGTTCAAGCTCATAGTGTGATCATTGAATTGTGAATCACAATTATTTGTATGACTATTTATCATCAACTTAAATGTCGTGATCGTGACAGAGATAAGTTTGGTCTAACCAAAGACCATTTATTTATTTGGCTATTTGTATATGTTTGACAATAATATTACAATATAATATAATATATAATAATATTTTTTATTTCATTCTTTTTTGTTATTATTTTTATTCTCCATTTTTTTTCAGAGTTCTAAGCTTTGCTAAATTCTAATTAATTAATTAATTGCTGATGGTCTTCAGCATTAGGCACCTCAGCAGAACAAAAAAAAAATATGTAAAACATTTTGGTAGTTAAAAATATGACGTTAAATATAACGTTTTAAAACGAAGACATTGTTTGTGTGTGTGTGTGTGTGTGTGTGTGTGTGTGTGTGTGTGCGTGTGTGTGTGTGTGTGTGTGTGTGCGCGCCCCTTCTCAGCACTCTGGTCTTGGGGTTGCAGCCAGTCTGCCGGGCAGCGCGGCCAGTAATTGGAGTGAGCTGTCAAGATGAGGAGGTGTGTCTTTCTGCTGGTGTGTGTGTATGTGTGTGTGTGTGTGTGTGTGTGTGTGTGTGTGTGTGTGTGTGTGTGTGTGTGTGTGTGTGCACGGCTGTTTGTGCACGGCTGTTTGGACACGGCCGTGCACCCGTGCCAGGGCGGCGCCCCCCCTACTGGGTGGCACACATTACAGTCCCTGATGAGGCTAATACAGGAAGAAACCAGGCTGGCACCCAGCCTGACAGAGGTGAAGAAAGAGGGAGAAATAGGGGAGGAGCGGGGGAGAAAGAGGGGAAGAACAGGGAAGGAAAGAGGGAGGAAAGGGGAAGAAATCCATCCATCATATATTGATGGATGGATGGATGGATGGATGGATAGAGCAATAGATAGATAGACAAAAATTATAAAGTAATACAAATAGAAAAAAGAAAAAATGGCAACAAAGAATACACCTAAAAAAAAACACAAAAAACACCAAGTCTCTGTATCAACACTTAAAGTGTAAGTAAAAGCAGGAAATGGTGCAAATATACAGTATATATATATATATATATATATATATACATAATATATATACTGTATATATATATCTATATGTATGTGTGTATTACTGTATGAATGGTAAAAAAGCCAAATAGAGAGGGAGAACGCTCAGTTGTACTTATTTGCGTTAATCAGCAGATTAATGCTGATTTTCCATCGTGCCGCTGACATGATGAAAGTCCAATTAGTGAAAGGTAAACCTACAGTAGTGTAATCACACACACAATGGAGATAATTGCGCTGGCGGTTATTATTTCTCTAATTTTGGTTATTATCACTGTGTGTATGGATGAACATCTGGACGTGGTGCTTCAATCACCACAGTCACTTGGAAGCATTTTAATTTTTATTTTAGTTCTCTCTTTTCTTTTCTATATTTATGCCTTGCTTTTGAAAACAAAATTAATTAAAATAACAATTGTAATTTCAAATTGCAATTTTTCTTCTAAACAGCGCTTTAAAGAACAACTATCAGGTGTTTTTGTTTTACAATCCTGGGGCTTATGGAGAAGATTGTTTGACATCTTTTTAAAACCTTTTTTCAGGCAAAAAGACCCAACATCCAGGAAACATGGATGCATTTAAATTTTTTCAATTTAATTTATTTTCTTGTCAGTCACTTAGTTTCACAGCTCTTTAGGATGCTGAAGTACTTTGTTTAGTGTAAAGTGTTTACACAATAAAATCCAGTTTTTATGAAAGAAAGTCCCATAGCAACGGAGACGTGGTGAAGTTAAAGAAAACAACAAAGGGATGTGCGTGACACAGGTTCTGTTTTGTTTTGTTCAAGAAGAAAAGAAGGAAAACAAATAAATGTAAAATAAAATAAAAAGCGTCTCGGTGGGACAGAGCGGAGCATACAAGTAAGAAACTGGGAAATAAATCGAAATCTAAAATAAATAAGAAAAAAACTCAGAGCGTCTCACCAAGTTGACGTTCACTGCAGCACGAGCTCTGTCCCGTCTCCCCGACGTGATGTCATTGTCAGATTTTTAGGTGGGCGTGGCTAATTGCATAAAAAAATGAACCCAGCTGCAATTCTAAGCAAAATAATGATAATAATAATTCTTCAACGTCATCGTTTGCCCACACATTCATTCACTGGGCATGTCAACCTGCAAGCTGCTGCTTCATAATGTCGTGCGTCCCTGACTCACCTTCAGCATGGCAACAGCTGAAAAGTTAAATTCTCCAAATGAGTGAAAATCCAGACTGCTGCTGCAGCGTTTTCAGCTCTGCTTTTGTGCTGCAGCGTCTTCTGCTTATTCTGCACAGACTTTCCCTGATTTAACGCCGCGCGTGATTTAGCGCTAGAGTCCGTCGCCGTCTCAACGCCGAATTGGGTTTTACGGCGGAATCCGAGCTCTAAATCTGGCTGCGAGGAGCGGTTGTTTACGCGCCGGCGGGGCGTGAACACCACGAGCTGGCCGTAAAGCATCTGGTTAGATCCGCCGCACGGACACACACGCCGTAAATAATGTGACGGAAAAACATGGCGGCGGTGCGAGGAGCCTGGAGCCGCCGCAAGAACAGAACTGGGTTAATACGACCTGAGTGGACACACACACACACACACACACACACACACACACACACACATACACACAAACACAGGCACGCACGCACGCGCACACACACACACACACACACACACACACACACACACACACACACACACACACACACACACACACACACACACACACACACACACACACACACACAGACCAAAGATTTACCAAAACACACACCCAGAAACACACGCACGCACATCTACCAAAACACACACAGCAGGCAGGTCGAGACACACACATCCACCAAAACACACACACACACACACACACACACACAGACCAAAGATTTACCAAAACACACACCCAGAAACACACGCACGCACATCTACCAAAACACACACAGCAGGCAGGTCGAGACACACACATCCACCAAAACACACACACACACACACACTAGAGCCCGACCGATATATCGGTTTGGCCGATATATCGCTATTTGACCTTTTTGACCACATCAGGATGGGCAGTTATGCAGCCGATGTTTCCAAATATAATAGGTCAGTATAATAAAGAATAATAAACAAAAAAACACTGATTATTTATCCTGTACTTGTGTGTTTTACACTACTTTTAACTTACTCACTGAATAAGCTCAGAAGTCCCACTAGTCTTTATAAATCCATCCATGTTTGTTTACACTCACGTTTAGACAAAGAGGAAGCCATGCTGCGTTGCTGCCAAAAAATGCAATATTCCATTACATTTTTTTTTGATCTATGAAAAAATTGTTTGTGTGTTTGTTTTTATTTATTTATTTGGTTATAAGTTCAGTGTTCTCAAATGTCGAAACTTTAATAAAATATTTTGATGTTTTGATTAAAACATTTTGCACTTTTTGGCAAACTCTCTCTCCAAAATCGGCATCGGACCCAAAAGTCTGGCATCGGTCGGGCTGTAACACACACACACACACACACACACACACACACACACACACACACACACACACACACACACACACACACACACACACACACACACACACACACACACACACACACACACAGGGTATACGCAAAGAAAGTAAAATAAATTCTAATTAGTTCTGAGCCTGAAATGCATCCAAACTTATACGTCTATAATTTTGGCTTTTTCATCGGAACTAACGACATCCTCGACTCCCCCTTTTCTGAATTTTGTTTTCTTCTTCACTTTACATTATTTTGTCATTCACTAACGCTGGGTGAAAAAAAAAAGAAAAAACGAATGGAAACTGAATGGATTCAATTCTATCTTTTCAATTTATGAATTGATTGGAAAATTGGAGGTTATGCAAAATTAAATACCACCTTAGTCACCATAGAATTTAAATATTTAGTTTCTGTATTAGACTGAATTTGTGGTGGTAGTCGGCAGCAATTGTCATCATGTATAATATCGATATCGATATCGGATTCAATCGATATTGAATCATGAGCAATTGTATCGAAATCGAATCGTCAAATCCTGCTCCGCCGCCCATGACAAATCAATATCAGCACAAATTTCCTGAATCACTTCCTTATACCGCCTGGCCTCCGGGTGAGGAACCTCTACATGAGCGTCCTCCTCCTCCACCAGCTCTGCTCTCAGAAGATGACCGTGTGGGCGGTGTCATGCGGGCGGTGCCATGCAAGCGGTGGTGTCACACTTCAATCCTTCCAGAACAACGTCGCTGTGGCATCCCAGCATCTGCTTCTGAGGTCTGAGCTCAACACAAAACTCCCTGGATCAACTTTCTGGGCTCGGAGAGTCAGGACAGAGCGTGAACTCCAGTCAACTCTGTTTGACCTGGAGTCGTGGAAGGGGCGGGCCATGAATCAGCCCCAAATCCTCCCTCCGAGCGGTGGGGTCAGCTTGTTGTTTGGCGCGAGGGCTTGGCCTCCTGTCCTCCTCGAGCCCTTTGTCCCCCCAGAGAAGGAAAGCCTGTTTGTTTTAGAGATGTTTGGGCGGGGACGGGAGGAGCGGTCCATCGATGGATGCCCCGCTTGGCCCGGTGCATTGTGGGGGTTCAGGGAGTCAGAGCTCCCTGCAGCCAAAACTCTGACGGTTTGGAGGATGCAGCGTCTGCATATGGCTGGGACCAAAATTTGGGCCGGAGTACAGGTTTCACCTGCCCCATGCACTGTGTTGGATGATCGTCCAGACCCACCGAGTGGACGCAGTGTCACATACGGCCGTCATCCATCACACTATGAGTTTCAACAGACATAATAAGTTGCTACAAGGGGCGACGGTGACGCAGGAGGTACAGTGGAGCAGGTCAACCAGTAATCAGAGGGTTCCTGGCTCGATCCCCGGCTCCTCCTGGTTGCGCGTGGAAGTGTCCTTGAGCAAGACGCTGAACCCCCTACCCGCTCCAGTTGAGCAGGTGTGCACCTTGCACAGTTGCCGCCGCCATAGTTGCGAGGATGAGATGGCATGCACTGTAAAGCCATTTGAGTAGTCGTACGATTGGAAAAGAGATTTATAAATTATAATCCATTTAGCATTTGTTGACTCGACCCTGCTTCTTCCACCTGAGCAGCATCGCCCAACCGCCCCCCCCCCCTAAGATGTTAGACATTATGATAAAGATGTCAGTCCATGCTTTTATTTTTTTTCTCGATCAGACTCTTGTAGTCCACTTTTCTCGAGCCTCAGTAAGGATCCCCTGGACCATCCCACCCCCTGGTAGGAGGTGAACCGTAGCCTCTTGGATAAAGGTCAGAGGTGCAAACTTTAAACCAAGCAGGACGTTGACAGTAATCAGTGTGCCTCTTCAGACTGTAGGGAGAGGTTTTTACGTTGACGCTGACTTAAGCAGGGAGTAGATCCGTGGAAGCCTTTAAGGCGATCGCTGGAAGCCTCCTTTCTGAGACTCAGCATTAAGTGAAATTAAAACAGCATAATTCTGCCCGTCTGCGAATTATAAAGGCAAATATCAACCGTTTTTCTCCTCATGGTGATGCTGGCGGATACACAGGAACCAGCAGCGTCTCCAAGGAGCTCTCAGCAGCACATGACACCATGTTCTCCGGCCGGGAGCTTGTGGACGCCCAGAGATCTCTTCAGGTCGCGTGGAGAGTGGAGCTCCACGGCTCGGGCGGCGTGCACGCAAACGGCCTCGTTCTCTCAGTCCTTCATGCGCTTCTTCAATGCAGCGCGTCAAGATTATTTTTCTTTGAGGGAAAACGCCGGCTGTCATGTTTTATTCATGCGCTTTTCAGTTTCACTGCTCTATCACGCCGCCATGGCAAAATGCAGCTTGACTGCTGCTCGGCCTTGAATATCTCACAGTGTACAGGTTTCCTACATCTACCACAGCTGCTCCGCCCTTGATCAGTCGCCAGCGAACCAGAGCCCACGCCGCGATGATGAAAAATGACACGGGCTGGGCATGTTCTGGAGGAAGGCTTAAATTTATCTATATCTCCTTTTAAACTGATGTGACAAAGTCGTTTATGGCTTTTTTTTCTTTCTTTCCTAAAACCAGTTAAGCTCATATCCTTTTTCTGTCACTTAATAATTCAGTGTTTGTCCCACAAAGGGGGGACCGAAACAGAATACAAAATGAAAAACCGATACGTCTGAAATCAGGGTGTCTGCAGGTATCAAGAGATTTGAATTGAATCGGTTTTAAGACAAATTTTAACAAGATTTAAGAGTGATGTTTGGTTGAGTATTATCATAGTTAGTATTATATAGAGGTAAGTACTATATATTTGGAACAGGGAGGTAAGTATTAGGTAGAAACAGGGAGGGTGTGAAATCGAGGATTCTATGAACTGGCATTAAAAGAGTCTTGAACCTTCAGAACCCAGCACCTTCAGGTCCAACCGCAGGGGAAGAGATTAGGAGCTGAAACCAAACCAGCACTTTTCACCACAACGTCAGGGCTTTCTTAGATTTCTCTCTCTACACGTAAGTATAAGGTGCAGCAAGTATTAAGTTCAGTGGTAGGTTTAGGGTTTTCTAACATCCGAAATGTAGGAGCACTTGACTAATTTGGACAAAAATAAATACATGGATCAATACATTCAAATTGAAGACAAATTCACTTTTAAGGCCTTATATTTGTGAAAAATGAATCTGTATTTAAGACATTCTAAGACTTGTTGAGACAACCTGGAAAGTCCAAATTGGAGCCTACTTCTGCCGTCAGGAACATGATGTGTTGGATATTTCAACATCTCTAGCCGGTACCGTTCCATGTATATAATAATGTATATATATATACAGTGCAGTGTCTCTGTACGTTCCTCTCGTAGATTTCCCTGCGGGGATGAACCGAGTCTGATCTCATCTTATCTTACCCTGTAAACTGTAAAGGAGTCGATAAGTGCAGCACACGTACACCAATCTGCCGGACTGAGTCAAAGTGGACTTCCGTGATATACTGTGCCATTCCACAAAGTCCAGACACACACACACACACACACACACACACACACACACACACACACACACACACACACACACACACACACACACACACACACACACACACACACACACACACACACACACACACACACACACACACACACTTCATTAGCAGCGGTTTGCATCATCTTTGGAGGAGACGTCACATGTCATCAGTGACTCCATTCTTTATCACTTCCCTCCGTCGACGGTGGAACCTTCAGAAACCTGCTGCCCACAGTTTTACGTCTTAATTAGGACGACTGTCAGCGCTCCGCCATCCCCCCGTCCCGATCCGAACGGACAGAGAGGAGGGAGGGAGGGTGGAGGACTGTAAGTAAGTGGACAAAGTGAGTAGACAAAGACGGGAGAAAGGACAAGAGTGGGGGAGGGATGGGGGAGAGTGAGAGGGAGAAAGAAAGTGCGTATGAGGGAGAGAAGGTGAAAGAGAGAGGGAGAGAAAAGAGAGATAGAGAGAACGAGACAGAGGGGAGGGAGAGAGATGGATGCAGAGAGGGAGAGTAAGAGAGAAAGAGGGGGGATGAGAGGGAAAGGGAGAGTGGAGGAGAAGAGAGGGGGGAGAGAGCGAGAAAAATAGAACAAAAAGAGAGAGAGAGAGGGAGAGATAAAGAGAGAAGGGGAAGAAGGCGAGAAAGATAGAGAGAAAGGTAGAGAGGGAGAGAGAGAGAATATGTGCAGCTGAAGCAAAATAAGACGTTCCAAATGGAGGGAGGGGTGGAGGAGGTGACGGAGGGAAAGACAGATTACAAGGAAGGAGCAAGAGTTTCGAGAGAGAGAGGACGGGATGGAGTGAAGTGCCTTTTCTTTCGGCTCAGCGGAGAAAAAGAGAAAATAAACCAGAAAAGAAAAGGAGGAAAAACCAGAGAAGAGATCGAGTGCGAGGGGGGGGTAGGGAGGGAGGTAGGGAAGAAGGTAGGGAGGGAGGGAGGGAGGGAGGTAGGGAGGTAGGGAGGGAGGGAGGAAGGTAGGGAGCGAGGGAGGTAGGGACGTAGGTAGGGAGGGAGGGAGGGAGGAAGGTAGGGAGGTAGGGAGGGAGGGAGGAAGGTAGGGAGGTAGGGAGGGAGGGAGGGAAGAAGGTAGGGAGGGAGGGAGGGAGGGAGGTAGGGAGGTAGGGAGGGAGGGAGGGAGGAAGGTAGGGAGGTAGGGAGGGAGGGAGGGAGGAAGGTAGGGAGGTAGGGAGGGAGGGAGGGACATGGCTTGAGACAGATGATGAACTATGAAGACAGAAGAGAAGTGCATCTGGGATTCAAATACCCTCCTTCCCTCTCGCCATCTTTCCATCTCTCCTTCCCTCCTTCCCTCTCTCCCTCCCTCTCGCCATCTTTCCATCTCTCCTTCCCTCTCTCCCTCCCTCTCGCCATCTTTCCATCTCTCCCTCCCTCCCCCCCCTCCCCCTCTCCATCTCTCTCCATCTCTCTCAGATACAGAGTCATGGACAGACGGCTCGCTCTGAAACAAAGAGCGGACTGAGTTCAGTTCCACTACAATCAGAAAACTGTAAGACTTTCAGTTTGTGGAATGGCAACGATATGACGTGATCGCAGAGTCTTTTAAGATATAAGATTTAAGATATAAGATAAGATAAGACAAATAAGATAAGATAAGACTTTTAATCCCAGGGGGAAATTGTAAATTTGCATAAGTTGCATTACACATGTAGATGTACTCACAATGTACTCACTGTAGTATAATATGTATGTAATGTGCAATATATTAATATTGTGTCAAAATATTAGACTATTTTTAGCATTTGTAAGTGTACACGGTATAATACACACATGATACATAAATGTAGATACATATATGTAACAAATATGTAACGAATGTTTATATATATATATATATATATATATTAACATATATGTGACGTATATGTGTAACAACGTATACAGTATATATGTTACATACATGTGAGATATACTGTGTATTTACATATATTTACCTATGTAACATATACAGTATGTATCTCGATAAATGTTATACATCTACAGTTTATATAACATGAAAGATTTACTGTATGTTCCATACATTATTTCTTATATAAAGCAGCATTTTGCTGATATTGTGTTTCAACATCAAGCACTAAAGATCATGCAGGTATCACTGCCACATTAATTCAATCTGCATCGTCATTAGTCAATATAATTGGAGGTGAGACAACCTATCAATTGTAAAAGATCAGGGTGTCATGAAGGTTAATAAGTGGCTTTATAAACTATTCCCATTAGCGTCAGAAACACCTTTTATAATGATAAATGACAGGCTGAAAAAATAGCCACTGGTGTATCTCCCTTTAGTGGTGGTAATACATCACAATGGAAAATTAAAAGGTACAATTTTATCGTATGTTAAGAACATTTATGGAATTTACTGTAATAAAAACAAACAAAAAACAAAAACAAAAATAAAAATAAAAATAAAAACAAAAACAAACAACAATTCACGGCCATGTTCAACGTGGGAAGCGAAGCAGGAAGATGGCACCACAACACTCGCCGCCTCAGTTTTACCAGCGTTTGTCACATCTGCATCTATTCTCTCAATCAATTATGAAACACTGGCCGTCATTTATTCATGGAGTATTCAAGCTCTGACAGCGAGACGTAGGAGGGAAGAAAACAGAGAAATTCTTTCACGACGCGTCCGTTCGGAGGACATCTGCTCCCCGCGCGACTCGTACGACCACGAGCCGCAGCCTGTGACTCCAACGCTCCGAGTCTCAATCATTTAGCGCGATGCCGTTCCATCCAAAAAAGGGGAAGCGCTTGGGATCAATCATGACGAATCTGTTGAGAAAGGGCCCTAAACCAATATATATTGTAAGATAATCATTTAAGAATTAAGTGGTTCAAGGTGGAATCATTCACTGAGAATGTCTCGCTCTGTTATAATAATTCCAGATCAATAATTAAATAATAATTATTAAATAATTAAAATCGTGAAAATCATTCACTGAGGAACGTGATCCTTCATTTGTATTCTATGAATGTAAAGCACTTTGAGTTGCATGTTGTATTGTTGTATATGAGTCAGTTATTGTTCACTCAAAAGGGTTATGATAATAATAATAATAATAATAATAATAATAATAATAATAATAATAATAATAATAATAATATTATTATTGTTATTGTTATTGTTATTATTATTGTTATTATTATTAATAATAATAATAATAATAATAATAAACAAGCAATATAAACCCCCTCAAAGCATCAGGTTGGAAGGAAAAATAAATATAAACGTACGCCGTGTGATATTGGCGTGCGAGGCCCTGCAGCCCTGGACCTTCAGATGAGTCCCGTTTCCAACCTAACACTCGCTTCGATGACACCAGAGGACGTGAAAACTCCCTTTTCTTTGCCCGTTCGCAGATTAAGACACTCTCACACACGCTCGGCTCCGCCTACAGAGCGCTTGGCGAGCAGCAACAGTCATGCTTTAACAGGCGCAATTAATTAGTGTCAAATATAAGAAAGTAAAAAAAAACGCTTTTGATCGCTGTTGAGCCTACAGTTTAAGATGAAAGAGCTCGGCCTCCATTTGCACTGTAAAGCTCATTTGCATAATTAAGCTAATTATAAGAAAATCAGCGGAGGCACGTCGGCGCGGGAGTCAACGAGCTGGAGCTCATAATTGGGAGAGGAGCGACCCTTTCGCGGCCAATGACGGGTACTTGGCTAATTCACTTAAATGGCCGTTGGAGGCCGGTGCTCCCTACATTACCCAGTTTACCCAGTTTACCCAGCATGCCTCTGCACCACCGCTGCCTCAGGTTTCACACGCTGATCCCAAGTGAAGCCGGTGAAGCAACAGAGCTTCAACCCCAGACCGAGCATCCCGAAAGAGGATCTTAGACTGAAAACATTTATTCAGGGGGCATTCATAGACAAAAAATAAATGTTCAACCTATATTTTTGTATGTTTTCTCAGCTTAAAATTGAGACGGTAAGGTGTGCATGTGAATTTGATTAAACCTAAAAAACCTACAACCGTATTTGGAAACCATACTCTTTACCAGGGGACCTGCAGGAGATCAGCAAAGTAAAATAAAAATGTTCTTCAAGACCTTTGAAAAACCACTTTCATATAACGGCCTCGCTCCAATTGTACGGTTGGAGAGAAGAGGAGGAGAAGAGGAGGAGGAGCGGGTGGGGGAGAGGGGTGAGGAGGGGTGGTGTGAGGACCTGAATAGAGCCACATTAGTACCACTTCACTGAGCCACTCACAATGGGGAGCGGGCCTCACTGGAGGGCGGCGCGCTGCACTTTGTTTTCTGACCTACACAAAAAGCCTCCCCCCAAAAAAAGATTAAAGAATAAAAACAAATAGAATAAATATTTCAATTTTAAATTCATAATCAATTCATTAATGAAAGAAGTGAAATGGGATGAACTGTAGTGAAATTGTTGTCGACATTCAGCTATTTCAACCTCCCTTAAGAGGCATTCATTTTAACGCCAGCCCACATTAAAAGAATAATAATGTGGGAGCGTGTTTTCAGCATTTCAGAGGTTCTGCAGGACGTACGGCGCCGCCCTGGTGTTTATTCATGAGGCCGAACGCCGCGTGCGACGCCGGCGTTCGGGAGGGATCGCATTACACGTCCCGTCATCCGAGCGCACTTCACAACATATTAGCTGCCGCCGCGCCGCCGAGATTCATGTACACAAAATACGAGTGCGCTAATTGAATATTCACTGTGAACATATTCCCTGCGTAACCCCGCTCCCCATTTCCATCTCCTTAAAAATTCTAATCGATGGGAGGAGGGTGGGTGAGTGAGCGAGCGAGGGAGAGGGATAGAGAGGGGAGG
The DNA here is from genome assembly GCF_960531495.2 of Zeus faber. Classification (NCBI taxonomy): domain Eukaryota; kingdom Metazoa; phylum Chordata; class Actinopteri; order Zeiformes; family Zeidae; genus Zeus; species Zeus faber. Next base: position 2,960,795 of record NC_137203.1, read on the forward strand.
AGGAGGGAGGGATTAGAATACATTACCCCCGACCCAAACCCCTTTACGTCTGTCACGATCGGGCCTGGTGGTGGTGGTGGTGCTGGGCGGGTGGGGGTGAAAGAATGAGAAAGAGGAGGAGGAGGAGGAGGAGAATGTGGAGGGGGTCAAGTGCACAGCGCGACAGAGCCGGCCGCCGCCGCGGCGCTGACGTTAACAATAATGTAATTTAATTAAAGCGAGGAGCCGGCGCTGGCTGCCCGCTCGCCATCCACGGGCGGCTTTGATTTTAATAGGTGATGAAGAAGAGCCCGGGCCCACGGTGACACCGCACCGGGCCGGGGCCGGCAGGACATCAGTTCGGATCCCATCAAGACCCAGTAAAAGGGCGTGGCTCAGAGGGCAGGTACCCGAATCCCACCCTCCCAAACACAGCGTGGAAAAACAACATTCCCCTCATGGCCGTTTAGTGTCTCCTTGTTCCTCCAATAAGTGTTCAGTGCTTTAATGAGCAGCTTCTGTCTGAAGGGACGACGCCCGTGTCACGCCGAGGTTCAGCGCAAACACACACTTTATCTTACTGACCATTTCCTGATGAGAGCTGCTTAAATTGTTAATAGTCTCTGTTTTGGGGTTTTGGAAAATGACATGATATGGTGAGAAACCTTCCTTACAAGGACCTCTGGTTCCAAGGTACTTCCTTTTGCGGTATTTAGTGTTTCAATAATTAATTTCCCTCGAAAAGGTGGAAGAGCCATTGCTTTAACGAAGAATAGCCGTTGAAAATTCAATGGCTATTCTGAAAATAGAGAAGATATTTCCAATCACACAATGTGAGTGATCATCAGGAAAGGTATCAGTAATGTGTGATCTGAGTAGTCAAAAGGCTAAATCCAAATTCGGCCCAGTCCTCAGGGTCCTCTAAGCCTTACCCTAAATTAGTAAAGCTGCTTTCACACATGCAATGCGACCCTGAACTTATCTGGACATTACCCGGAGGAGCTGTATGTGAGAACCTAAATGTCAGAATCAGCTGGACCAGACATTGAACAGACTTTACCCCGCCAGCTCCCCAGTACAAAGTCAGAGTAATGTGGGAATAGAGCAGGTCATTGTCCGAAGAATTTACAGCAAGCGAGTGGGTGTGTTGATCATGTTGCACTGATCAGCCACAACATTAAAGCAGTGACAGGTGAAGTGAATAACATTGATCATCTGGTTCCAATGGCACCTGTCAAGGGGTGGAATATATTATAATTATATATATATACTGTTATATATTATAATTATATATGTATATACTGCCAGTCAGTTCTTGAAGTTGATGTGTTGGAAGCAGGAAAAATATATAATGTCCAAGTTTCTGCTTTATACTTGGAGCAATGGAAGAAGGTGGAGGTCTGATGAATCAACTTTTCTTCTACATCATGTGAATGGGTGGGGTTAGGGTCCGATCCGATGGAGCATCTGAGGGATGTGCTGGAACAACAAGCCTGATCCATGTGGGGCCCCACCTCTAACTTCCAACCTTAAAGGATCTGCTGCTAACGTCTTGGTACCAGATACCACAGGACACCTTCAGAGTCTGGTGGAGTCCATGCCTCCACCTCACAGCTGATCTGGTGGCAGGAGGGGGAGTGACGCAATATAAGGCAGGTTGTTTTAATGTTTTGGCTGATCGATGTAGATCATTTTTTATGCAAATTGACAAATTTGCGGCATGCTATGAATGAGCTGTGTATACAATGAAACAGCTCCAAGCACGTTTCACCGTAGCTTTTGGGGGGATATTCATCAGACAATGGTATATGTATTATGTCTGATAACTGACCAGTCATTTTGCTGCCTCCTTCACGCTCTACCCAGTTGCCACCCCTCACCTAAACCAAACAGAGTATTTCCAGTTGGTGAGAATGTGTCTGACACGGACAGTCTCCTGTTCATATGCGAATACGTCGGAGAGGACGTCACCTTTTCCAGGCCTTAGTCACTCTCTAATCTTGAACCAGCTCCAGGTGGAATTCCAGGACGGTTGAGAATATAAACACACGGTCATCAGTCTCGGTCGTCACAATCTTTTTTCAATCGTGTTCGTTAAAGTGAGGAAATTATGACGTGGTCGTATCGAGGTGCACAATGCTGTGGTCCAAATTAAAAACAAAGAGAAAGAGAGATTCTCCCAAAAAAAGCTCTGAAATATGACAATGAAGTACGTTTGAAGTCGTACTTTGTTTCAGTGCTAACCGTTTGATTCTTTAACGGTTTTAATCTACTGTACTATACCTCAGGATATAAACCAATATTGTTTGAAAATCACTTTGATTACTTTGATAACAAATTGACCCGTGACGAGCAGCATTTTTAACAGATTGGGATGGAAAAATGAAGGGACAAGCAAACATTTTGGGACTTTGGAAAAACAAAAAAAGGAAATTTTCTTAAAACCGAGAAGCCAAACGGATCTTAAGATCGACAACAACACAAGATAAAACAAATAAAAACACGTTTAAACTGGATTTGACAGCGGAACAAGATTTAAAAGAGGAGAAACAACAACAAACAGCTTATCCAGATGCAACGACGTACAGATCAGAGTCACAATCTTAAAACGTGGATAAAATACTTTAAATCTGCGAGATATGAGAGATATTAAATCTGCTCAAAAGCTTCCTGTGCACGGGTTGATGCTTTTATTTTTTTGTTTTTTAGCATCTTGGCAACACATCTGTTTTATTTTTTTAGATCACATCTATTTCAAAAGAACAAGAAAAATAATCCATCCTCGAAAAAATAGAACAAAAATAAATTGAAATAATCATCTTGAAATCAAAACGTTGCTTCCAAAGAATCCTATAGTTTTTAAATAATTGTCAATGGTAAAGGAAAACAGTAATGCTTTTCAAGTACTTATAAAAATGAATAATAAAAAAAGCATAAAGGCATATAGTTGATGATAAATGAAGTAAATCTTTAAGGATAAAGGCCTCCAGCACATCAAGGCCTCTAACAGAATCTATTCTAAATATATTCAGATGTTAGTCAAAAATACATTAAATATAATTTGAAATATATATTCAAAATGTATTTCTTTGAGCACACATCATCGTCTTCGCAGTGTGTTACAAGATCTCTCGAATTGTGCATATTCATTTTATAATTTATAATAATATTGTGTGACGCTGCTTCTACTCTTGTAGCGCAGAACGACCTTTTTGGATCGATTTCAACTCAACTAACGATCGTTTTCAGCGCCGCACAAACTGTTTTAAGTGCTAAGATACGAAAATAGTACAAATAGTCAAATCACTGCCGTGGCCTACGTTGCATAAACATAAAAATGACTTCATATGTGAGCAAACAAGTTTAGGAATTAAAATCTGAAACACAGGGTCGAGCGATTAAGACACAAATTCCATTGGTTTTATTTTTTTATGGAAAAAACTTGAAAATAATCAAAAGCAAAATAAAAAAAGCAAAAAGATAAATAAGTAGGTCCAAGTTTCTGCTTTACACTCTTGTATTACTATTTTTTTAAACAATAATCTCACCTCT